>NC_044056.1:4852546-5152546 GCF_902167405.1 Gadus morhua | reverse complement strand
CAAACAAAACTTAAAACAACCCCCGCCAGCATCTCTCAACACCATTTCAGTGACTCATAAATATGTTTCCTAGAATTGAATTTGAGTCAGAAATGAGATAAAAATGAGCACCGTATCAGCTGCATTTGTTCAGATAATTCTTTGAAGAAGTGCCATGACTTTGTGCAATATGTCGATAGTATTTCGGCCTTTAAATTGTTTAACTCGCTTTTCGTAACTTCAGATAGGTGAAGGAGAATATAATGAATCATTCACAAAGCATTGATCTATACCTACTACACACACACACACACACACACACACACACACACACAGAATGCATGGACTCAAGCATGGTCACATGCACACAAACACATACACGTACGGTGACACACACACAGACAAGAAACAGACGCATACACTAGGACTGCAAGTATATTTTCCTGAATCTAACGATTATTAGTGTTAATTAATCATTTAGTACATACAATTTAATAAATAACTAAAAAAACACACAGAACCACCACTACTGGGAGAAATCTGGATCCACATTACAGCGCCATGTTTATTCAATCAGAAAATGAAGCACAAAGATAGTTTTTCTATTCAACAAGGAGGAAAATATTGAAATTGGAACATTTCTCAGGTGTTTAATTTGTTCTCACACTCCCCTGGCTGCGAAATGGCTTCGATGCTCCGTGGCTACGGTGGGGAAAATGGTGTCCTGCATTATTAACCTGGAGAGTGAGAAAGAGACCACTACAGGGGACATAACTGTCCCCTGTGTTGGTTTCTGTATGGTTCTCTGTTGTGCCTTTGATTCATGCTAATTATCACACGTCAATGTTTGTATTCAGGTGGGGAAAGGTGATACTTTACGAGTGATGCTCATAAACAAAAGATCTGCTCGCGCTACTTGTTTTTGTTAAGACGTGTTTTGACTGAGGATTCTCACGTTCAGGTCTAAAGCGAGGGCCAGTAGTCCAAGCAATGCATGAGAACCTTGAGACTCATTCAAAACACAGTCAAATTACAACAATATGCATACATTTGAATGCAGCCTCAATGTTGTTGTTTCCATTACAGCAGTATTGTGTGATTGCAATTCATTAAACCTGTCCATATGTACAAAAGTACCAATACGCATAACTTTTATCTGTGTCATTTTTTAAATCCTACACATATTAAAGTTAGGCTAGGCAATTTGAAGAAACCAGTTAGAGTAAGCAAGATTATGAACGTATTCAACCCAACAAATCTGGTCCTCCCCTTCAGACCTCCCTCAAAAGCAACTCCATCACCCCCCCCTCCCAATTTAGCAATTGGTCTACCTAGCATTGTCGGAGACTCAAGTGACTTGCATGTGGAGTGGACAAATAGAGTGTGCATCGTTAGCCAGGTAGGTATAAATACAGGGAACCCATCCAATTATCTCATCAAGTCTAATTTAATGATTGAAGGGGCTTATTACAGCCCAGTAGCCAAGATACTGTGTTTATTGATTGCTATCGGGATGTAAAGACAATTTCAACAAGTATGACAAAAAATCCTTAAATTATAAATGGACTTCTCTAGCTTTGAAAAGATCAAATATTTATTCTGCTTATGGCCAGAGATGAGGTTGGGGGAATGATTAGCAGGGGTTCTCAAAGTTTTGACAGCTGAGGGCCAATTTAGGAACCCAGAATTTGACTGAGGGCCTTCAAAGGAAAAAAATTAGGCGGAAAACGCCGTCATCATCCCAGTGGTGAAAAGAAACATTGCACCGTGGACCTCTGGGAGTGAGGTCAAGTGAGGCGTAAATCACGAAACTGAGGTTCATCCTTTCAAAGTAATGTACAGTCGGATTAAAACTAACAAATGTAACAGGATTTTATTGACAGCAAGAGAGATTCGACTTTTCTCTTTATATTTATTCATTTTTGTTTAAATGAATATTTTTTTTTACTTACCGCACTTTGGGAACCAATGGATTAACTGAAGGACATACGTTTTTTAACTAACCAGATGCAGGACACTTGAGGAGAATTTAATGAATAATTCCTAAGGGATACCTGCCGCTCAGGTCACGTATTTATGAATTCATCATTTATTTATTTTCAAGCCAGATTCTCGAGTGATGCCACTTCACAAATCAGCACAAATACTTACATTCTGTGTACCTCATGCTATACAGTATGTATATCTTTTAATCGCTTCTTTATCTTGAACCCGGCCAAAGCGTCTGTAAAAGCGAAGCAGATAAAAACAAATATGATGAATTCACTTTCCAACAGCCAAGTCGTTTTGATTTATTTAACTCCACTTATCACCCATCCCCGGCACTCTTAATTCAAAACCAAACACACAAACTATTTGATGATCTATTTGCAGATCAAAAGCCTAGCCCAGCCATGTTGCGCTACAGAAAAACCAAGGTCAGCGGGCCCCCCTTTCAAACTCGAGCGAACTAAAGTGACCGTCAGCAAAAAAATAAGAAACAAACACAAACAAACTCAATCATAAAATCTCAAACGCGAAAAAAAAAACACAGCAGCAAAACAGCAAGCCCTTGCCAGACGCGCACACGCGCACACACACACACACACACACACACACACACACACACACACACACACACACACACACACACACACACACACACACACACACACACACACACACACAGGGAGCTTGTTTTAATCTCACCCAGTGCCGCTGGAGCTGAGATTCGGTGCGCGTACGGAGTGGGGGCAGTAATCCTCGCGGCCGCGGGGAAGCCTCCCACGCCGTTCCACCGCGACGACGCGATACCGCGCTCCTGCGGTCCCTCGCCGCACTCTGGGTGGGCTTGTGATGGAGGCGGCTGCAGGAGATTATGTGTGATATTCATATGCACCACCCAATGAATACGATTGGGATTTTTATTAGTTAAAAAGGGACAATAGAGTTGTGGGGGGGATCAAGCCGTCATGGCCGTCGCTCCTGGCTTCTGTCGGAATCAATCGGTCGGTAATAACATCCAAAGCACTACGCTAAAAGTCATTACAAGATGAAAGTGTGATATGGTCATTTTTTTATTTGATGTGGCAGTAGGCCACATGCTAAATGCTCTATGGCAGAATTGGCCCAACGAAGGGATTACGACAATGGATATTGGTAACGGATGTATGAGGGAAGCCAGGAGACAGTTACAAAGGTTTGATCACTCAGACCCAGTACAGTCCTTTAACACATTGTATTATTTCCCGTAAGGGGCAGGATCGTCTGGTAGTGTGTCTCCGGGGGGTTGGATTTTGATTAAAAAACGTCTAGCCGAAGATCCCAACAAGACGCAATACCCCTACCGGTTCCTTCATGACCTTTCAAATGTCTAAATCATAAACGCTGCTTTCACATCACGTATTCCATGTTGTGTCGGCACGTTGAGAGCACCTGATAAACTGGAGAACCTAACTCCCTGCTGTGTGAGGCACGCTTGGCCAATACAGCTGAATTGGTTTGTGTGTGATTCTGAATGTGTGTTCACAGTCAAATGGTTCAATGCTTCGAGCCCTAGAGTATGAACGCCATATGTCGGGGGGGAGGAGGGTGGGAGATGGGGCTGGGTGAGTTTGCTCGGAGCAAAGCTCTATGCTGGTGGCAGTGTCACCTTGGAACAGCCGGTCATGCGCTGCCTTGCTCAGAGGCATGTGGCGGGTGGGGGGTTGGCACGGGGGGGGGGGGGGGGGGGGGGAAACAGATTGAGATTTGAGAGCTTTTGCATGCAGAATCGCACGCTGCTGCGATTATGAAATCAGAGCCACGCGTTGCCGTACAGTGCGTGCCCTTTGTCCAGGGATATACTGTACATGTTGTCCAGCAACGCACTGCGTGGCTGGACAGAGCATGAGAAGAGACCCGGGGTCGCCGGACACTGTGAGCTATGGTGCCGTCTAAAAGGCCTGGCCTGGCCGGGGAGTCAAACCCTCTAGTTTGTCGGCGTTGAAGGAGCCCTCGGGTCCAACAGCTGCTGCACTGGTCCGCACCAGACGAGTGTTTTGTACTCTCAGCTACACTCATGTGTCCATCTGTCCTCTTCCCTTTTTTCCAGCACCATGAAAGCCCAAGGGGCCCAACACACAACATAAAAGAATAAGTGGGGTGCTGGCCTCAGTTACACTTTTTGGGGGTGCGTGGCACTATTTTCCCCGCACAACACTCTGCCATCAGGAGTTATTTGCTCTACAGGGGAAAATTAGGCGTCCTTGTGAGGTTCTTCAGCTCCCAAACTTTAACGACTGAGAGACACTGCTTGGGAACACAGACAGCAACACGACCAGAGTCACAGATTCAAAGGCCACTTTTTAAATAATACAAAATGGATGTTGACGGTGATAAAAGATTCCCCCCTGCCCCGCCGCCTGCCCCCCCCCCCCCCCCCCCCCCCCCTCTTTGTTCTGCATTTTGAAACGCAAGCTCCTGTGTGACATGAAGGGGAGGGGGAGGGTGGCATCAACAAGCTTATACAGGGCGTAAATGCATACATTAACATTCATTATTGTATATTCTTTGATACCTTGGGCTGTAGAACAATAACATGAATGTGAATGCATTGACATGAAACGCCTAAAAGGATGTTATATTAAAGGTAGAATATGCTTTTACTTTAAGCGGGATTTGATAAAAACAAGCTGAATTCCGGTACCACAGTTGGATGATGGTTCATGAGGAAGAAGGAACCATCTTTTATTTTCCCATGCTGCTCATTTTTCAAGTTGTACTATTATTTAAAATCCCCTTTTTGGGATGTGGTAAAACTGAAGCAATTTATTTCACAATCTGACACTATTTATGCGATCGAATATAATAGGACATAGCGATGTCATAGTGCAGTCCCATTCGTTTTAAACACATTTGGAGATGCTGAATAAATAGCCTAACACCGATTCTTCTTCGTTTTAGAGATAAAATACGCTGCTCTCAAAAAAGCCAGAAGGCGCGCGTGTGTGTGTGTGTGTGTGTGTATGTGTGTGTCTGTGTGTCTGTGTGTCTGTGTGTCTGTGTGTCTGTGTGAGGTGTGTGTGTGTGTGTGTGTGTGTGTGTGTGTGTGTGTGTGTGTGTGTGTGTGTGTGTGTGTGTGTGTGTGGGCGGGGGGGGAGTGGGGACGGAATGCGGGTTCATGTGGGGGTCAAGGGTTATCCAAAGTGATAGCGCCAAGTGATAAGGGATTACACACATCAGAACGAGCTGTCACCTCCTATACGCGTGTGTACTTCACCCCCGAACCACCCGCTCCCATTTGCAGCGGCGGCACCCGAGTTATAGGCTGATGTATGTGCCTCTGGCGACAGACACGCACACACGCACACACGCACACACGCACACACGTGCAGACACGTGCAGACACATGTTCACGGGAGTGGGATTATCTGCGGTCTCTCCCCGTGTCAAACCAAATGGGATGTCTCCCGAGTCTCCTTCCCATTCCCTGTGTACGCCGTTGCCGCCACTTACCACCTCTGACATCTGTTTGTGGTCATGTGGCGACGCTCTCCGCGGTGCTAAGCCTAAAGACAACGATAGCGTACAAACAACCAACAACATAACGTTTATGCTATGAGTCAGTACACAACAAAGCGAGGCGATGATTAAGGGGTTAGAGTGAGCCCGGATAATCTATGGTTTTCTGCCGCTACGCCGTGTTTACAGTAATACACCACTCAAAACCGTAGTACTGGTACTGCTGGGAAATGTCAGCAAACACCCTCCCCTTTGAGTCAAACACCTCAGGGGGGGCTGGGCTTTTAGTTCCACTAAAAGTTGTGTTTAACTGTCGGGATAGGAAGTACCATATGCTAGCTTTGAGATACCCTGAAGTGCTACCGGTGACAGCCATGTGAGATATAGCAATTCAAAGATTTAAATTCCACATGCGTTCTTCTCCGTCTGTTTCTGCTAGGTTTCCAACATCTTCGAATTGCTTTAACGCACCGAGCAAAGTATCATTGCTAGTGGTCTGGATTATTCTATGGACCAGAAAGTGCTTGACTGATGATAACTATTGGCCACATCGCCACTCGCTCAAATCTAATCGGACACATTTCCTCGGTACTGACTTCATACTGGGACTATGGAGAGACCCAGCAGATTTGAGATTTCATGGCTTCACTCTCTGTGATATTCCCCAATCAAATCCTTTGGTGTGCAAGGGTAGGAGAAAGTCAGATTATTTAAATAGTTCCTTTAAATATGCTATATGCTTTGTGTATAGCATAACATAGCTACAATCTGCAACGGGATATTCATACACACATGAGAATCAGGGATATCAACATGGATAAAGATCACCATGGCATATTCTATGAACTCTAGAACATCTGGTTTTGTACAATATAAATACATTATATTATTATGTTTCTCATAATGAAATGACCGTGACAATTGTATTTTGTATTATTCATGATAATAATAATAATAATGAAATTATTAATATATTTCTAATGCATTGGCTCGACCTTAGAACAACAAAGATGTTTCAACTGAGAAAGAAATGGCCATAATTGCAGCCTTGTTTAAGCTATTTAGAAAAAATAAAGAATTTTATGTTGCAGAGCAAATAGTGATAATTAATTTTGATAGAATTGTTGTCATTTGTATTACATTAATAATGTCATTGTGTTGTGAATTGGACTGCTCCAACTGTGTTGGGCCAGAGGAAAGCAGTTTCAGCTTGGACATTTGGTACTCCTCTTAGGTCATGTTATGGAGGTGAACACAGCTGTCTTCAAAATAATTTCTTCCACATTATGCCTTTGCAGACATTACCTCATGTCTACTCTAGAGGCTAACAAGCAAGCTTTCTCCAAGCTGCAGTGAGTCCATGGGCCCTATTTAAACGGTCTAAAACGCAAGTGAGAAGCGCCAAGCGCTAGTAGCTTTGTGGGCGGTTCTATGACGATGTTGCTATTTTACTGGTGCATTAATGACTCTTGTGCCCGGCGCAAATCTAAAAAGGGTTGGTTTGAAGTAGCCTAATTACCCGTAGGTGTGGTTTGGGCATAACGTGCAATAAACCAATGAGAGTGCTATCTCCCATCCCCTTTAAGAGCCATGAGCGCATTTGAATCTGACGAGTTGATATTTTGACACAGCGCGTTTGCAGTCTCCGATGAGACGGATGCATGACCACATGAATTTCAAACTAATGTGTTCCTCATATAAATTGCCATGAACTGTATTATGCGTTACGTGTTTGGTTTGCGTGTGTTTAAACAGATGGACGCACACACGCGCGCCCGCAATCATTAATTATTTTACTTTAAACCAGGTATTTCCTGGTTTGTGGCGCATTTGTTTACTGAAACAGCAAAATAGCACCAGGGAACGTTTGCGCCAGAACACGCCTCCTCCTTTCGCCGAACCGCCCCTTGGGAAACTAGCAACGACACATGCGCCAGAGTAGAAAGTAAATTGCGCCGGATGCAAGATAAGGCCCCATGTGTTTGAATGAAGAAATTTTGCAGGTGTGTGTGCGGGGGGGAGGGGATGCCATAATAATATTAGAATTAATTGTTTAGAGGCCTATAGGTTTCGCTTAGTTTTATAAATATTCCAGTAAACGTGGAATAAACTCAATTTACATACCATACCAAATCGGAAATTACAATAAGACTCAGAACTCTTTTGAAAACAAGAAAATGTATTCTTGTTTATCAGATTGGATAATGGCATGCTTAAATTATGATTAAGATCAAGTGATCAAGCTAGTTCATCAAATCACTTTGATGAGCTAGCCTGATCACTTAATCTTAATCATAATCGCACGTGCTCAGCTGCAGGAAACCCACACGTGCAGGACTCGAGATTGACCGGCATGTGCACTATCGGAAATATGTGCACTATATATAAACTATGTGCACTATAGGAACTATGTGCACTATAGGAAGGATGTGCCTAGCTCTCAGTTTGAAGCCCATCAACCTCCTTTCTACGCCACCCACCACCGGGCCAGAGAGCTCCACTTCCCCAGAGACCATCCCACAAATCAGACTTTGGATTAACATCCAAAGTCTGATGGCCGACGTACTTAAATCTCGATGAACAGGGTGTTCCTTTCCCTTTTGAATTTGTTTTGACCAATCAAGTCTAATCATGCTGCTGATCAAATCAACCCTGATTGGTAGACTCGCACCTGCAGAGATACATTTGTTAAAATCGTCTTCCGAAACTTCTTCTGAAGAATATCCGCATAAAAAACAGGACGCTCAGTTTTCACTCCACTGTTCCTGGCCTAGACACAGTATGCTTCCCCCCAGACGTTCAGCAAAAGCATAGTTGAATTTAAGAATCCATGATCACCTCAGAGATGATATCACCACAAGCATCCCCGGAGTTCCACTGTGATCTGAGATCGGATCAGAATAATGAAGTTTATCGGGGTCAGTGGAAAACATTGCATTTAAGGTTAAGTTATTTTAATGGAATCCTTCCCAAGCCACACCACTACAAGTGTAGCTTATTCTTCTGTGTAGCAGACTTTTATCTTCGACTATTATCAAAGGCCACTTGAATAATGGTGAATTCAGATAAATGTCCTTGAGGAGCATGTAGGGTAGGGGTTATAGTATAGCATCTTGCTCAAAAGGTGACTGCAGGAAGGCTGTGGACATTGGACCCTGTGGATTTATGTTGGGAGAATGACACCCTATGGGCCTAACTAATATACATTGAAAGCCCCACATTAAGACGTAAGTTACAAGTCAAATCACAAATGCGTGACGTTGGAACTGTGTCCATCGTGATCGTGAGGTGATCAATGGTGATTTTGGAGGTCTGCTATTTAAATGGGGGACTCTTGTTGGAAGTTGTTGGGCTCCAGCGAGTCTGACTGCGCCACGAGCTGTTCCTGTTGGTTGTCATGGCAGCTGGGAGAACGCTGCTACGCGAGCCCTTGGCCCTTGCCTGATCTTGTTAAGCCCGTGACTCGTTTCCTGTTTAGTTCTCAGCGAACCCAGATGCAAGACCTGTTCCGTGCTTTAATGCGCGACCGTAATTCTCCACAAGATGGAAGAAAGCAGTTTTTATGTCTTAAGGAGGAGGAGGAAGGAAGGAAGGGAGAAAGGGGTGATCCCGCATGTGCTGCTCACAAAGAGAAAGGCAGCAAGGGGATAAATTGTTAATGTTGTGAGTTTAGTGTCAGAATTTCTCCTGATGCAGCAGAGAAAGACGAGCACAGCCAGATGTTCTGTAAACGCTGCAACTGCACCAAGCGAGACGACCAACAGGATTTACGTTCAAAGATCGTAAATCGCATTCAGCCGATTAAGATTTTATTCAAACTATAGATTTATTTATGACTTGTTGTGTGTGTTGCGTCAGTCTGCTTTGGCAATGATCCACCCCAAGGATTAATCTTACCCCGGCACCACTGCCACCGCCATCGATACCCGGCAACAGTAAATTATCCTGCTTTAACTTGCATTTGCATTCAATTTGGAAAAGGGTGCATTTCTTCATGCAGTGCTGAGGTTGAGTTAAAACCGGTGTCATCGTGTGGGTGTCTTCACCTGTAGTTATATTAGTGGGGACCTTTATTTATATCCTACTCTCCCCAACAACCAGATGAACTGCCCCCAGCCAGCTCCCCCCCCCCCCCCCCCCACCCGGTTGCCCTTTGGTGCCCAACACGCGGAGATCACATCCATACCATACCCATCTTTTATGTCAACAGCCACCCACACACACACACACACTCTTCTCCACGACTCTATCTGTAATTTCTCCAGGCGCATAGCAGAAGAGATTTAGATAGCGTTGCTCTTAAGGCTGACAGATTCAATAAACCACGGAAACGGCGGCAGGTATGTTTGCAACCTAACAGTGAACCCAAAGGAGAAATATACAGGGTTTGAGAACGAAACCAAAACATCATTTCATTGTCCAAGGCCATGTCAGGGTTAATCGTTTGCGGTTCCTGCATGCATTATGCATCTGTGTTGCAGGATTAGATGCAGTTTCATGCAAGGGAATTATGCACATAATTAGCTTGGATAGATTCAGCACCTTGTTATCAATCTTAAGGCAGGATTTGTGTCATGTGACGCGTACTTATTGCTGACAAGCTTAACGTAGCAGCAGTAAACAAAGTGCAAGCATTTCATGTTGGGTTGGAGGGGGGTGCATACAGTTGGTCATGATGGCCATCATAAAGATATGTTACCTGACAATAGGACAAACATGAAAACCAAAGCGATTCAAATGAATTAATATGTGGGGTGAAAAAGACTAAGGGAGAATACAATCAAATACGATAATCATAATAAACTAATAAAACAGCGGTTACCAATGGGCAACATGAGGTGACATCTGCCTTGGGCAATGCATTCTGCTCCCCGTCGTTTCGTGCTATCTAGTGGATCAAGTTGACTATTTGAAAAGATAAACCATATTTTGTCTAGCAGCTACAATTTTAAGTTTTGTTTTGTTTACCATTCAGTAAGATTGAATGGTTCTCAAATGTTTTTGCTACCCTCCTGAAAACAGACCTCAAACATTTCCTTTTCTTAGGCGTGTTTTATTTAGCTGGGTTTTACCTGCTCGCAAATTGAAACTTGTTTTTCATTTAAACTCCCTCCAGTCGACAATGCCTGGCTGCATACAGATATGAGCCTTTGTAGCAAAATGAAGACCCCAAAAAGAGCTTTGATGGGAAAAGGATGGATAGGAGCTGTTTCCTAAACTGGTATTGCATGGAAAAAAGTTTTGTAACAAAATGATGACATCGATTCCCTAAATGTTGAATTCGCTATCGCAATAACTCGGCTAAAATGTGCTTTTGCGGTTAGTCCTTTTTCTTTTTTCCTATGTCCCTGCTTGTAACCTAGCCTCTGGGGGAGAAAAGGACTTCCCGTTTGACAACTGTAATGGATGATAGAAGGCTACGTGCACGACCCTGCATCAGTTTCAGACCTAATGCGTTTACCTTGCTCCGATTGCTTTAAAATTGAACTTACACAACGACGGGGTCTAATCGCACCGTCCCCAGGAGCCGCCTGTGAGTCATTATCTTAAGAAAAGTTTAATTATCTGTAATGGCAAAGCCAAGGTCTGTGCGTCTATTATGAAGCGAGGTCCATTCTTCATAAATGCTCTGCGGTGTTGCGTGTGGAGAGAGCGGGTGTCGTCTCCGGAGTTCATGAAGGCCGCTTGTCATTAAAAAGTGAGATCTAAATACAGGGACAAGGGTTACTCACACAGATGGAATCAGTAATCAGTATACGGAGGGTATTTTGGTCTCATTAAAGAGACATAATTGTTTTTGACCAACGGTAATTAAGTGGAGAACTATAGTAAAGTACACAGCTTGAGTGTTATAATTACTTTCCATTGCAAATGACAGCAGAAGTTTGTTAATAAGTTCTAGTAGTAGTATTACTACTACTAGTAGTAAATATTTGACGTCCCCCGGGGGGAGTTTAGATGGCAGTAGACAAGGTAATTAGGGTTAGAGAGTAAGACGACAAGACAAGTCATACAAATGAATGCACCAAACGACAGAACCACTTACTTAATAGAACTATAAAAAGAGATGCATACATAATGAAACAAAATGTTTAAAAATAAATAACATTTATTTTTAAACATTTTGTTTGTTTAATTGATACGTTAAAATGTATTGTCTTTCATAATATATTATATTATGAAAGACAATACATTTTAACGTATCAATTAAAAATGCAATTCAAATCCTTGTCCGACAAGATGCAGGAGACACCAACACGGTGGACGTCTGCAGATGTCCAAGCAATTCGTCGAAACGAAACTAAGTGACGATTCTGTCTCTGTCCCCCTTGCTGTGCTCCCATTACAACCAGGCGCTTTAAAAAAGGGTGGTGGTACCCCATCTTTTTCTGAGGATGACCGTGGAGGAGGACCCGGTGTCGTTGGACCGTGTGGCTGTGGCACGGCACCGAGGTGACGGCAGGCCGTGAGGTGGTGGAGCCGAGGGCCAGCACAGCTCTCTCCCCTGGCTGCCCTGGCCGCTGTCCAAGGTGCTGAAGCCCGACAGCTTATCCCCAGAGGGGAGGCTCCGGTTCAGCCCGGGAGGCTCTCTGAAGCACAGCGGTGCCGTGCACACTCTACGCCCGGGGGCCCCGTCTATGGGTTCAGGGAAGTCGAGGTTATTTATTAATGATTACTAACGACTTCATTATTTGCTCATTATATGTGCTTTATAGGGATGTGATGAGGTCTAATCAGTGTATTGTTTTCACATACTGTGATCGCCGCCGTTGCCATTTGTTATTTTGAAATATTTTATATATTTGTTTCTTTTCCTTTTTTCCTTTTAATGTAGTGTAGCTTTTTGTTTAGTTTGTCTTCAATTATTTGCCTGGCTTGTTAAGTCCCCACGTTAATTGTTGACATTTTCTACGTCCAGATGTGAATCAGCCATGATTTTTGTTAAACTCACCCACTCTCTTCGATGTAGACGCGTTCTGAAATTGGGCAGTTGCCGATCATTGGACACCCGTTGTATTCCAAACAAGTATTTTGCAGCTCCAATAGCTGTACCTTTGTTTTGTACAACCCAGGTAAGTTGAACCAAGTGCCCTGGCAAACTTTCTCCAACAGTGCGAACAAACAAACAAAACGACGAGTTTTGATTCTGTGTTTACACTCACTGCTCATGCTCACAGACAGAGAGACTGATGCATGTGGTTAGTATTATGTTCAAAGACAGTGTCTGCGTTAAAAGCAGTCTGATAGTTCTGTATTCTGGTTACACAAGCATCATGGCCAATTTGCATCTGGACAATGTAAACGATCAACCTGGCCAAATCCTTGAACTGTTTATTATTGTATTATTATATACACCCTTTAATCCTTGTTGTACCTGGGCATCACTTGTTCTTACCTAGGCTAATCACAGGATGCTGCCTTTGTAATGTGTAATGTGTTACCTGTCCTGAAAAACCCAATAAACCGATTAAGAGGAAGGATTTTCTCTTTAATTTATTTAGCAGCCACTTTCATCCAGAGCGACAGGTCATTCGTTAAGGAGCAGGTAGGGGTTAGGCGTCTTGCTCAAGGAGCCTAGAGGGCTTTGTAACATTGCCCTGGTTTGTACACCTGAGGCCGTAGGTTCCCTTATAGGAATTATAGCCCGTCTGGATACACCGCACGCCACCGTCGAGTGCTGAAGTACTGGATATCTACCGAGGTGTCATATGTTCTGTCTGTGGCAGGCACGTGGCATGAACCACCCCCTCCCCTCCCCCGCACACTCTCCACCGAGCCCATCGAGCACCCCTGTCCCACATTTCTTGTGGAGACAGATATCTCATCTCCCTTCTCAACCTCTCCTTGCACTCCCCGTCTCTCGCTCCATCTACCCCTCTGCCAAACGAGGACCTGCCAGAAGACACTAGGTTTGAATAGAAACTTTGACTTCTACGTATCTTATAGTAGTACCTACAAAAGAGTGGTATGTAGTGGTGGTCCTCAGATGAAACGGGAATGAATGATTGTTATAGATATAAAGCCTAAACTATTCAAATAAATGTGGAGTGGATAAGAGCAATTCACAGGTAAAAGACTTGCAGTTTTTACCACCCTTTAGGCCCACTCTTGTTCACCTATCATGCTCCCATGAAGCCTCACTTTTTTCTCAACGCTGCCCCCTGTGGAAAGAAGGGCACTGCACTTCAGTCTTTCGGATTTTGAATGCTTTCCTTCCTGATAAAATACATATTTTGGATTTCCATCCTCAGCTTGTAACTCATCTACTAATCTACATCTACAAAGAGCAAAAACAAAGTGAAAACGTTTGAACGGCTGTGTACTATTGTAATATGTAATAAGTTCACAATACAAATTGAGAATACTGCAGAGTAGGTGGCACATATTCAACCTACTCTTGGCATTCAACACTAAAAGAAGACAAACAAAACATTTGCATCACTGCTCAGTGAAGCGAAGGGGCTTGACTGAGCAAACTTACATAGAAGATATACACGGCGGTTCGATGCCTTCTTTACAAAGATATGCAAAACGAGGCGCTGTGGTAGATCCATGTGACAGAACCTGTGTTGTTGCAGCCCAACACATTGTGTTCTCTTTAACACAAGGAACTGCTGCGCAAAAACGTTGGCTATGCAAAAATGATTGAAAAAGGAACATTCGTTCTTTAGCCGGTTCATTCTCTACCTGCCACGGACTTACCTCGACTTATCTTATAGAAGTCGAAGAGAACACAATCATGGAAAAGGGGGGAAAGTAATGAAAGAAAAATAAAATTCATGTTATTCAAAGAGGTGAAGCTGGTTGGGTGTATGTTCAGCAAGCAGAACCAAACTGCCCAGGTTGCCTTTGTGTACCACTTTCATTGGTTTCTGCACCACCATTCAGGCCTCACTATAGAGAACGTGAATGGTCATTTGGGGTAAAAGGTTTCCTTAGTTTGTTTCCTTAGAGGTACAAAGACCCGAGGACATCCAATTCAGGAACAGGAGTCCGGGTTTTGGTTTCTTTACTGAAACCGTCTTCCTACTCTGCATCACAATGATTTCCATTTCCTCCAAAGGTCACGAGGTAGGGTATATTATACAGTATCCACTGATTTTCTTTTCTGCTTCTTGTCTTGCTGTGAGTCAACGTTGCATGACCAAAGTTAACTCTTTTAGGTTCAATAGAAACATCCAAGTATTTACTTCTTCTGAAATAACTTTGCCACCTCAAAACTGCTCAGAGGCCTAATGCACTTGGAAGAAATAATTTATACTTTCTTTCTAAGCACAAGGAGCATAACAACATGAGATAATTAAGGCAGCAATATCTTGTAGCTTGAAATAAAAACCACCATCAAAAGAGAAATGTACAATTATATAAGAACGGATAAATCGAGGTCAAGCCATGTCCGTAGTGTTTTACCTAATAAGGACGGAACATTACTCTGACCGTAATTGCTGTCACGGTGTCACCCACAACAACACATCATCATTAGCAGGGTGAAACAAACCCAGCTCTGTCACTGGGAATTTAACCCTCAAATTATGCTACACTGATAGGAAGAGCCGCCTTAGAAGGATACAAAGGCGATGTTGGCAGTAGGAACATTGCATCCTGAGGTCAGTTTAGATTTAATCTGGGTGGAAGCCACCCTACTGCGTTATAGCAGCACTTCTGGGGGAACTAGGCCCAAAGCTTGGGCTGGGAACCAACAACTGAATGGGGCGGAGTCACACCTTACTTCCTGATTCGTTACGGATATGTATATTCAACCGAAGAGAAACTTATTTGTGAAAGGGGATGAAGACTTTCAGAAGGGGATTTTAATAAGCGTATTTAAACAGTGGCCAAGTGTCCATTGTGTTCATTTGAAACCTCTACAAACACTTTTTTATAGTTAAGTAATGCTGGCCTAGTTTGTGTACACTGTTAATAGCCAATCTTCCGCTTACAATCCCCCGCCTTCAGCAACTTGATGGTTACACGGAGTGAAAAAATAACAAAAACAAAGTAAAAGACGCCCAGTTCACCCAGATTTGAGCTTGTCGCCTGTTAGACTTTCGATTTGGGGGACTAGCTTAGATGAGGACCCTCATTCAACTGTGTGTTTGGCAAGGAAGACACCGCTCCCTGAAGCGCAAAGTCTTTCCATGTTATTGTACAATCCAAAAAACAACCCTATTATTAATTCATTTTCACAAACGTCTTCCTCCATTTCCTGGAAGCATTACAGGGGAAGAATTTCCTCGCCTCCTTTTTTGATAGCTTTTTTAAAATAATGGGAAGCAGAGAAAAGAAGGGGAAGAATGATCGTGCTCGTCTTAATAGCATCTGCTGTGGTGATGGATGTTGTGCGAGGGCCCAAACAGCTTAGGCTGTGCAATACACATACAGCTGTGTGGTGCCATGCCTGCCTTTGTACAGCTCATCTCATGGCCCTCAGTCAAATAATGAAAGTCAGTGTGAGGCTTTCACATTGTTTTTTTTTTTTTAAACCATCCACTTTAGACACTGGGGGATTTGAGTCTCAGACTAGCAGTACATGTCAATTGATCAAAGTCAAATTTTCGCAATGGTAAGCTGGTGTAAGGCACCCTTAAGTCATCGCAATCCACGAGTCTACCTTGTTGGACTGTGAATTACGTGTGTGGGCGCTTTTGCTACATTTCAATGTGCAATGGGTTTACTCAATGTTCCGTCATCTATATATTAAGTATAGTATAAATCTACTTCAACAATTGTGGTTCCCAGAAGTATACATTGAACAAACCGAGTCAGCCCACGGCCTGACGATGTCATGGCTAGGGGGGTTGCTCCCCCTTAGTTCCTCATCCTGCTTGTATACAACCTTGAGCGAGCTGACCTACATGCTCCTTCATGAAATTAACTTCAAGTTGCATAGGATAAAGGGTAATAATAGTAATAGCTTATTGATCATTTTGGCTACTTACCATGAACGTATGCTTCTAATTGCAGTCAAACTGGGCGGATGAGTGAGGCTGATTTGAAAAACGTGCCCATGATTGGCAGCAGCTGTGTTAGGGTAGTCTTTATTGGCTGCAGTAATAGTAGCATTTAGCATTGCTTCTATCAACTCTCTGGACTAAGCTCTAATATGTACAATGATGTGGTAGTTACTGCCTCAGCTTCCTTTGCTTCGGATTTGAGATTAAAACCATGTGCCTAAGAGTTTCATGCTTACGCTGAAATAGTGAGGGGGCAGGATAATAGAGTTGGAAAGGTGGTTCTTCACCCAGCCAAAAAGTGCTGGGTTCGGCCCCTAAGGCATTCCTAAAAACGAAGAGCAGCAAGTTCAGACTTGCTTACATGGTAGTTCTGAATTGGCGAGTTGGTTTGGTGGTTGCGAAGTGCATTCTGGGTAACTTGGCTGTCACGAGTCCGCACAAGTCACCTCTCAATGTATCATTGTTAAATTGAATTTACCACTGGACGTGGCTAGATGCAGACTTTTGGATGGAACAATCCTTGGGCTGCGACTGATGACGTCTCACTGGTCTACAAGAAGACAAGTACAGAAAAGAATGCCGATTGAATAAGGGCTCTAGTGTCTACACTTTCTGCCTACCTGTAGCCGTCCAGCACCAGATGCCCAAATCAGGGGTCTGAATTCTTTTTGGGGGGGTTGCTTTGGACAAAGGCTTATTTTTCCTTTTGGATATTTATTTATTTTTGCATTTTGAGTTTCCTTGACTCTGAACAGCTGTTCTTTATGCAAGAGGCGAGAAAACATCCAAGAAACCGCAGAATGTGGAGTGTGTTTAGTGGTTTATTAAAATTAAGCTGAATAAACAAAGTGTGACACGAAAGCTGAACTGTGGACGAATGCTCAGACGTCTGAGACTTGCTGAAGGTATCGCTACTGAATATATTTCACCTCTGTTGCTTTATCAGGACTGATAGTCACGTGGAACATATCAGTGTCAAGGACCGCTATTGATTATGGTTCTTTTCTCCTTCTCAGGGACTGCAATACACCTTGGTTAGTTGACTCCCAAGCCAATCAATGCCAATTGATCAATTAGCTGGCGGACTGACTGGACTAATCACCCCCAGGCCCAAGGAATTAAATGACCTTGGGGGATTAGTGCTTCGATTGCTGATTAACATAAACACACTGTAGTTCTTCTTCACTCTTCACACCCTCTGTTGGACCCATGTAGCATTTTTTTAAGATGGATTTGAATGAAAGCTCAACAGTGTTGAATTGTGTTATGTTCTTTGCAGCTTTCCTCTAAGCATTCATGTTAATGTGTCACAGTTTACAAAAGCCATCTCGTTTCCCGATAAATAACATGTTAACTTGTGTTGATGGATAGATAACAGATAAAACTCCTACAGGGAAGATTATCATTGGATGTCATATCGACGAGATATATGCCATGTTTTGTCTTTCACTGAAAGAGAAGGCGGCGGCATTTAAAGTATCACATTTTTGTCTCAGTGACTAAACACAGATTTCAATTTTTCAAACAGATAACAAGACAAACCGTCTCCGTGAAATACGTCTAGGCGGCAAGCAGAACCACTCCATATGGAAATAGATGGGGAAGGTAATGGGAAATGAAAGCCATACTTACCAGCCACCATTTCCTAACAATGCCTGGAAATGAGAGCGTGGCTCTGGTTCTACTGCCTTCATCAGATCCCGATATCTGTCTTGCATTAGCACCTGTCCCGGAAGCTCTGCAGAATATCCGCTAACGGCCGTCCTTGAGCCAAGTAGGGTAAGGGCAAGTCATTCGAATTGTGCTAATACGCAACAGGCCCCTACAATTATTCCAGTCTGGCATATTTAGGCCTCTCTGTTACCCAAAACAATGGGCGGTTGTAAACTAATTAATCAAATAAATAAGCTCCTTAGGTTAATTACCCAACTCACCTTGAGAAGAACATGCATGTCGTCATTGAGGTGTAAAATGTGCATGTCACGCATCGCCCTTCAGCCTCGAGCCCGACGGTCAAACATCTAAAAATGGTTTACGTGTTTGTCGAGTTGTAGCATTTTTTCCCCCGAATGGCAAACTCATGACTCTTTCATTAGTCTCTTCAATAAATAAGAAGGTTAAATAGAGCTGCCCATCGAGAGAGAGAGAGAGGCTGTGGCATATGGCCCGGGCAAAAACGAGAGTCCCGAGATTGCCTTTTTGGACAGTTTCCTGGCAAACATGCGATAGCCGCGGAGCTTGCCAAGAGTGCGGAAGAGGAGAAAGCCAGTCAAAGGCGGTTAAGTGTAGGGTATCTGATAACTTTAGCGCCAGCGGTTGGGGCTGAAGGGGGGAATTGCGTATTCCAGAGATACCTTCAGAATATAAACTAGGGAGGTCTCCTAGAAATGCTAATAGATGGATACATGGGAGCATTCAATGTTGATTCAATAGATAGGGGCTGGGGATTCACAAACAGTAGCTCAACGAGTAACGAATGATTTGGTACAGAATTTCGACTACCATCAAGTCAATGGTAGATTATATACAAGGTTAAAAGGAGGGTAGGACTATTGATGTGTGTATTATCAACGTAATTAGGAATCTTATTTGAACAAATGTATCTAAATAGGTTTGTGTGATTTGTGTGCTTTTAAATGCTTCAAATGTACTCTTGTATATTTTGCCTTGAGTTATTGCATTTAATAGGCTTAATTAATATATGTATGCAGGCTTGGATAACAGCTTCTTTTAGGTTATTTTATTTACCTTATTGTTTTGCTTGTTTTGTTAGCTATAATGCTTTTATCGACTTTATGTTAGTTCAAGAAAAATTGGTACAGGAAGTGAACATTATGTAGTTATTAAATACATACTTCCCACTATCATCAAATTATGACGGAATATATATTATAAATCAATTATTTTATGGGATATTTACATTTGGGTTTGAGTGGATTAATAATTATGGGTAGGCTTCGAAATGTATTATTGTAATATATTGCCTGGTAAGATTTGTATACACTGCCGTTATGATTTTCAGAGATAATCTTAAAATAGCTTACTGTTAATCTTGATATTTGCATTTGAACATGTGATTTAAATTATACAATTTCCATCAAGCCTTACTCTTGAAACGAGGTTTCATGTTTCAAGAGAGGACCATAACCTAAGCACCAATTACAGAAGCTTCAGTATTCAGCTGTAAAGTGATAAGTGTACTCTGGGAACAGGATAGGGTCAACAAAATAATTGGTTTGGGTCAATAGTGTATACACACCAGGTGAGCAGGCCAATAGCGGCTAATAGGATAAGCCTTATACGCAGAAGAAACTGACATCTCCAGTGTAAACATTATCCATTTTGAACAAAAAATAATGGAAATAGTGTTTGAGAGAATCTGTAGGTCGAGCACCGGTAGCATGGAGTATGCTAATGTAACCAATAATAGCCGCTCCAGAGAGTGTATTCTTATCATCCGCACATTAGCTGCTGCATGATGGAATGCCTTACAAACCCTACATCAACGTCTTAAGTTTGATTTCAACAATCCTGGGAATCCATCAGCACAGACGTTGACCTAAAAAAAAAAATCAGGCATAACTTCGATGTGAGGAATGAAAACAATGGATTTTCCATCATTCCCAAGGCAGACCCGAGACTAGCATTTCTCTTCTTCTATTTCTTCTGTGTGTTTTCAAGTGAGAAGATAAACGAGCGTTCTTTGATACAGCTTGAGGGAAGGGAGAAAAAAAATACTGTCAAGACGTCCCCCTGGATTGCTATCCGAGTGGAGAGATGTAAAATAAAAGCAACGAGACGGAGCTCCAAACAGAATGCGCGCTGAGCTATGCGTTATGAAAGTGTGCTATTCTCATCATATCCCTGGTCATTTCCCAGTAACCTTCAAAAAAAAGGGTTACCCAATTTGTTCATGTTCCTCCAAGAAATCGGGCCAAGCCTGTTACTAAGCAAGTCTTTTCTGAATTCTAATATGCACAAAAGGGATATTTTACGTAACCATATGAATATACAAGATTGCAAACTGCAATGGTAATCTCTCTATCAAAGTGACCTGCTAAGAATGGTGTAAGTGAGCAGGTTATTTTATGTACGCAATTTAAAATGTTATTTCTGGGACATTTTAAGTATCAATTAATAATTTTCTTTCTTACACATTTTTTAGTTCAAAATCAAGATACAAAGATTGTGTCTTTTAAAAAAAACTCCATAGATTGTTTAATACAACATACCATATTGTCAACAAGTCAACATCAACAAAATTTTGTTAATTAAAAAAAAGAAAATCTGCATATTACTTTATTGCACAGAACAATTTGAAGGTATTTTTTTCCATAGAATTATTTTTTTATATATATATCTTTTTGTAAAAAGTTGGCTTTGACTACATAGTTCACATAGTCAAGGGTCAAAGGAAAAACGAGAAATAAAAAAAAGCAACAGGAGAAAAGACGAAAAAAAACAAAAAACAACAAAAAAATCAATCCCCAGTATGTTCCTGGACAATGAGGGGCTGGGTACAGTAGCCACAGTAGGAACAAAGGGAGCATCCGTAATCAGCAAAAGGGAGAACCATAAGCCATAATCACTGTTTTTTTTTCTTCTTTCCCTCTTTTTTTTTTTTTCGGACCTTTCTGCAAAACGGATTACACCAGGGCTGTTCGAGAGCGCTTCACGATGGCTGAAACCATCTGTGTCACTTCATCCTTCAGCATGTATCCCGAAGTCCATACTTCCGGGGAATCGCAGATCATTATGGTGACGTTTCGGTCTGTAATGTCATCCCTCCTGAATGACTACGGTCGTCTCCTCGCACACACGGACACAAATCCCAGCTGTCCACAATGTGTGCGCTTTTTAAAAAAGGTAAATCTTGTGATTTTTTTATATGCAAGGACTGTTGGTTCGCAGGAAATTCTGCAGTTGTTTGTATGTTGTATCTCCACAAAAAACACCATGGGGGTAGTGCTGTATACCAAACCTGTAGCTCGTCTTCAAAGTGAATTTCCACGGGTTTGATCAGGGGTATATAACGGGGGAGGTGTAATGAATTTATTGATTCAAACCAAAAAAATATTACAGCTATGACCACCAATGAAAGAAATACTGCAAGTTGCTGAGCACATCGCAAGTTGTGTTTGTAATACCATTACATAAGGTTTGCTAACATGCAGGTTTAAATGGTCCAATGTTTAAGCGGATGCTAGATGAAAGTGCTTTGCCTAAGTATTTTTGTATTATGTGTGAGTGCTACTAGAGGTTCCACACGATAGGTGTGTGGGTACAGCAGCTGCTCTCCACATCACACTCCATCAACTGTCCCTATTGTCAATTAAATGATTGGTTTGGGGCGCCAAAAGGGATAATCTAATATTGAATTGAAATGTTATGTTATTGGCTGACCGATAAACATGGGTCATGCTTTATACTTTATTTTGTCATGACAGTCTTCAAAACACAGATGAGGCATTATGTAATTCTGTCATGTTGACCGAGCCATGAACTCATATTGTTGTACATAGCATTCATTCTTTATATACATAATATACTAACACATCACCAAAGAATTTGCCAGGATGTAAAATAAGCCATTCATTTAGATTAGTATATTATGTTTTTGTGTTAGTGGAGTAAGTGCTAGTGGTTTGGCATCCATGTGTTAGTAGTGTACTTTTACAGTATACGTTAAACAATTACAGAATTGGTTAATTTCTCCGTTTACATGTGGAAGAACATTCATGCATTGCTTAAGTGTTTTGAAGCATCAAATCGGGTATTGAATTATTGTCAATGGAACCATTATGAAAATGTAGACAAAAAGATTGATGATTTAGGAAAGATGAGAATCTTGCTATGTTCTTATAACTAGTATTGGCCCACGCATGTTAAAATTCAGGGCAGCAGTAAAAAAAGTCTCATTGAGGCGAAGGTAAATACTCTGCAGAGCACTTTTTTGATTTCCTCAATTGTTAATATTTGTGAAATGCAATCAGAATACACAAATAAAATCAGACCAACACTGACGTAGACGGCAATTAAAATGAAATCATTTTTTTATCTACTGATTTTATGAAGTTGCAGCAAGTATTACATTATGTAAAGGTATGAACAATAATATTGCAATGTGCTCACCAACCTTAATATTTCTTCCTTTCACTTTATGCAACCATTGCCTATTATTTTAGATAAAAGAATGCTAATTAAAATA
Organism: Gadus morhua; assembly: GCF_902167405.1. Lineage (NCBI taxonomy): Eukaryota > Metazoa > Chordata > Actinopteri > Gadiformes > Gadidae > Gadus > Gadus morhua. The sequence continues at coordinate 5,129,923 of NC_044056.1, read as the reverse complement.
CAAACAGAAGCACACCAATGGCCTATAGATCATCTGCATTCTATTTTATTTCCTTCTATCATTATATATATATATATATATATATATATATATATATATATATATATATATATATATATATACTGTATATGCAATGAATCCCCAGATATTATCTGCTTACCACAAAAATGACCTTCAAGCCAGGCCTAGAAATCCACAAAACCCACTACCATCCTCCACGCCAGATTCACCTTCACTTAAAAGCCAAGAAAGGTCCTCCATTGATGTGTTTTAGTCAGAAAAAAAACAGACTCCTTGTTGTTAACAGACCAGGGTCCACAGGTTCATAGGAGCGGCAACCAAAAAGTCTTAGTAATAGTCTTTCCATTGTTAATCTTTTTTCATAATGTTCAACAGTTCATTGGCTCGTCCACGCCTGCCTTTCCTTAGATCATTTTCATGTTGAATTTACGGGGAGCATCCGCAGTGTTGCTGCTGCTAATCCCAGCGTCTGACTTACGGGGTACGTACTCGATCTCAATGTTGTGTTTGGTGTTCCCCTTGCCTCTGCTCCACAGGAAGAGCAGCACAAGGCAGAAGAGCACCACGCCGAGGAACGATATGAAGCCCATCGTGGTCGCGATGATCAGAGTCTTGATGTCGAAGGGGAACGGGGCGTTGGCCCGCGTGCCGTTGGTGCTGTTTTCCGTGGGCTGGTTGAACATGAAGGCGAGGGTCTTGTTGGGCTGGTGTGGCCAGTCGGGCGAATAGCTGTGTATGTGGAGGTGGGCCGGGGACGTGTCGTTCCCGCCCGCGTTGCTGGCCACGCACACGTAGGTGCCGTTGTCCTGGACCTGGGCGTAGCGAACCTCCAGCGTGCCGTCTGGCAGCACGGAGAGCCTCCCGATGGTCTTGGTGGTGATGTACTTCTTCTGCGGGGAGAGCCACATGATCAGGGGCGCGGGGTCCCCGTCCGCCTGGCAGGTGAAGTGGACGATGGCCCCCTCGTCCACGAACTTCTGCTGGGCTTTGCGGTCCCTGATCCGGGACCTGCGGCACGTGAAGTAGTTGGGCTTCAGCACGTCGGGGAAGTCCTTGAACTCCTTGCCCTGGACGAACTCCGGGGAGGCGCAGGTGGGCTGCTGCTTGTTGAAGTTCAGCCTCCACCGCCTCCGGAACACCCACAGCAGGCGGCAGTCGCAGGCCAGCGGGTTGTCGTAGAGCGCCAGGGTCTCCAGGTTCCCCACCGAGTGAAACGCAGACTCCTCCAGTGTGCTGAGGGAGTTCCCGGACACGTTGAGGATCTTCAGGTAGTTGAGGCCGCGGAAGGAGTAGGGCTCGATCATCGCCAGCCTGCCTCCGACCAGGTGGAACTCCTGCAGGCGGAGGAGATCGTGGAGCTTATTCCCCTCGATGGTGTGGATGGGGTTGTAGGACAGGTTGAGAAAGCGCAGGTAGACCAAGTGGCGCAGGGCCACGTAGGGGACGGTCGTAAGGTTTGCATTCCCGATGGTGAGCGAGGTGAGGTTTAATCCGTACAAGCAGTTTGGCGTCATAGTATCCAAGTAGGGCCAGTTGGCCATCTCCAGCACCTTGAGCCGGTAGAGCCGCTTGAAGGAGTAATCCCGTATGACGTTGATGTTGAGGTGGCGCAGCTTGAACGTCACCAGGCTGTGGAGGTGGGTGAAGGCCTCCGTGGGCACCGACGACAGGTTGCACTTCTCCAGGCTCAGGTGCTCCAGGCTACTGAGGCCGTGGAACGCCCGGTGCGAGATGAAAACCAGGTCGTTGTCGCCCACCTCCAAGGAGCGCAGGCTGTACAGGTCCTGGAACATGTAGTCCAACAGGATGACGATCTTGTTCTCGCTGATGTCCAGGTGGGTGAGGTTGCTCAGGCCCGTGAACACCCCGAGCTGGATCAGCTTCAGCTTGTTGCTGCGCAGGCCCAGTGTCCGCAAGCCGTACAGGTTGTTGAACGCCCCCGGCTCGATGGTGGAGATGGTGTTCTCGTTGAGCTCCAGGTGCTCCAGGCTGGGGAAGCCGGAGAACTCGTCCGGGTTGATGGTGCGGATGCGGTTCTTGCTGAGGTCCAGCAGCCGGGTCTCGGCGGGGATTCCCTCCGGAACCGACATGAGCTTCTTGCGGTGGCACAAGACGGCGCGCTCTTGGACGTTGCACTCGCAGCGGGACGGGCAGCCTGTGGCGGAGCCAGACAGCACGGTGCCCAACATCAGGATCAGAATCTGCTGCCAGCACGCCACGTGGTAGCTGCGCCCGTTCGCACCCCTGGCCGCCATCTTGTTAGTTACCTGGGGAGACATAAAACATAAAAAAAAGGCTGAGTGGGAAAAAAGCTAAACTCCTGTCGTTGGTGTCCTTGGAGGGTTAGTCCCAGCTGTCTGAGGTAGTAAAGTGTTTTTTATGGTCTGTTTGTTTTCCGAAGCAATATTTGGAGTTACTATCACATCAAATATGGCAGCTGCAACAATTTACAGCGGTGAACACAAACGCTTTGCATTGGCTATCTATTATGTAGAGCGGTAGTCATTTGCATATCTTCATTATTTCGCCTGTGCGTTTGAGTGAGGGTGTGCAAGCATTTGTTATGAGAAAAAAAAAAGAGAAATGCAATTCAGGATATCATTAATCTAAATATTGTATATGGCCTCTTTAACAGTCATTACACAGACTTCAATTAGAGGACGGCCACTGACTCTGGCAACTCTGCGTCACAGAAAGGAGAGAAGTGAATGGCTCCGTTCAAACATAAGGGCGACGGCGGTCCCAGAGATTGATGTCAAAGCACATACAGTACATATATGAATATATATTTTATTCTGACAGGCAAAAGAACCCCCACATTACTGAGATGGTGTTACACTCCGCCTCATTCCGAGCAGTAGCCTGATGCCCAATTCCACAGCGAATCAAACGAGGGGGGTTTCGCCGAGCATCAGGGCCCAGATCAATCAGCCCGCACCTTCACCTTCATATGAAATGATGGTCTCTCAAAGGGGTGCCGGGGACGAGCTGAATTAACCACATTTCTCACGAGGCAATCCAATCCGCCGCATGTCGGGGAGACACACGCACACACGCACACGCACACGCTCGCGCCACAAAGGACGACCACATCTGCCCCGCCTGTCGCATGACAATAAAAGTTGCTCCTTCTACCCCTTTCATACATTTATTTCCCCGCGTTATTTTCTCCATCCATCCCAGCTTTGCTCATTCCCAGCCCCGGTGGGCCGCCGGACGGGGGTAAAGAACAGAAGGGGGGGGATGGGCGGCAACAGCTGGGGGACGCAATCAAAGATGGATTGTGGCCGGAGGTGATGTATGGGCGCTGCCTGACACCCGGCTTGGGCAATCTTTTACCATAACATATAGTCCATACGCTGGCAGGGAATTGGATGCGGAGAGATAGATACTGGCTTTAGCCGGTGGAAGGAAACAAACCGTATTTAATCCTACACCCTACTGTCTCGGGCCACGTAAGCGCCGGGCTCCGTTCTATTATCAATATAACTAACTGATGATTTTATCATCAGGGAGGCTGAGGATTCGTCCACAGAGTAATGGATGAAGAACGTTCCATTCCACATTCCAGCTCAAATGGGGGGGGGGGGGGGGATATTACTGCGAGGGTTTAGGGCGTTGTTTCCCCCCGCCGGGACATGTTAAGAACGTTCTTACTCATGCGGTATCGTTCCATCATGATTACGGTATAATATGTTTGGGTTACGACGGACAGGGTGAGCAACATAAACGTGGATTGCACCCAGAGAAATCGTTCGCAACAAAAGAGGTTAGTAAAGAGGTTACAGAGCATGGGAGATAAGCAGGGAAACAAGAATTATTCAAGTGGTTGTTTGAGGTTTCATTGTTTTTTTTTTATGCGTTTGATTGAACATGGCACTCAAATAGGCACTCAAATAAACCATTGCCAAATAAAAAAAAAGTGTGAACACCAAATACATGCTTTACTACATATTCAATTTGACTAAAAAGTCCCTATCTACATTTGTAAAAAACAAGTATCAACATAGAGCCCCCACATTTTTACGAGTACTACTTCACTGTGTATAGCATTGTAGATAACACACCGTTGTTGTTTTTTTTATCTTTACCACCCAGTTTGTTTTGTAGCATGGCCTTGGAGGTAACACATTGTATTTTGCTGTAGTGGATTTAAAGGCCCATATTATTGGTGATGGGCTGAGACTACAGGAAATGGAGTCAATGGTTACGCTTGGCAGTTAATTACAGGCCGACATCTAACTGCCATTGTGGCCACGACTGATAAGTTTGGCCACGGAGCCAGACAGAATGCCACCAGATTCCTCAGCAAAGATGGAGCACTTAGTGTGTGTGTGTGTGTGTGTGTGTGTGTGTGTGTGTGTGTGTGTGTGTGTGTGTGTGTGTGTGTGTGTGTGTGTGCTAGTGAATGTGCGTGTGTGCGGTGCTGAATGTTTCTTTGTGTGTGTATGTGTGTCTGTGTGTGTGCTAATGTGTGTGTGTGTGTGTGTGTGTGTGTGTATGTGTGCGTGTGTGTGTGTGTGTGTGTGTGTTTGTGTGTGTGTATGTGTGCGTGCGTGCGTGCGTGTGTAGTTACATTGTGTAAGTGTGTGTGCTTGTCAACGGGTGTGTGTCTGTGTGTGTACTTACATATGTTTGCATGCGTGTGTGTAATGACATGCATGTGTGCATGTTAGTGAATTTGCATGCCAGTGAATGTCTGGGTTAATCAACGTGTGTGTGTGTGTGTGCGTGTGCGTGGGGGGGGGTGTGTTTGGTTCCTCCTTATTTAGCCTCTTTTCATTGTGCTCCTCTGCGGTTGGGGGAGGAGGTCAGCGGGGGGGGGGGGGGGGGTGGGGGGGGGGGGGGGGGGGCTGTGGTGATAACATCACTAATCAGGGGGACCCCCATCAGGGAGCCCAGCTGAGATGCTGAGACTGCTGACCAGGCAGGTGCCTGGGCGCCACGCGGTGAGCGCTGCGAAGGTCTCTCTATCGCCCTCTCCATCTTTCACACTTTATTTCGCTCTCTTATTCCCTCGATTTGACCCTCTTTTCCCTCGCTCTGATTCTCCCTCCCACTCTATCGTTCTGTCTCCATCTCTCTCTCTCTCTCTCTCTCTCTCTCTCTCTCTCTCTCTCTCTCTCTCTCTCTCTCTCTCTCTCTCTCTCTCTCTCTCTCTCTCTCTCTCTCTCTCTCTCTCTCTCTCTCTCTCTCTCTCTCTCTCTCTTCATTCTACCCCCTCTCCTCTCTAATTATTTCTCTCTCTCTCTCTCTCTCTCTCTTCATTCTACCCCCTCTCCTCTCTAATTATTTCTGTCTGTCTCCATCTATCTCTCTCTCTCCATTCTACCCTCTCTCCTTTCTAATTCTCTCTCTCTCTCTCTCTTTAAAAACGTCTCCCCTCTCTAATTCTCTCTGTCTGTCTCCATCTCTCTCTCCCTATCCCTCTCTTTAATAAACTCTCTCTGTCTCCATCTCTTTCTTGTGCTCTCTCTCCCCCTCTCGTTCTCTGAGATACCTAGCGATAAATGGAACGGTTGAGCTCCAGGTCTCTCTCCTTTTTCATCTCACTCGTCGTCTTCCTAAGAGTGTCTCCCTCCCTCTTATTATCTTTCTCCATCTCTCTCTCCCTCTCTAGCTAACTCTCTCCCTCTAATTCTCTTTCATCCTCCTCTCTCTCCATCCAACACCCTCTCTCTCTTAATCTTTCTCAATCTCTCTCCCACTCTCTCAATCGTCCTCTCTAATTCTTTTACTCAACATTTCTCCCTTTCGCTCTTAATCTAACTCTCTAATTCTCTTTCTCAATTTCTCTATCTGTCTGAGATGTCTCAGGATGAATGGTGGGGGGAGGGAGGGGGGAGGGAGGGGGTGATTTCCGGGGGGAGGTTACAACCAGCCTCCTTTCATCTCTCGCCCTCTGGTATGTGGCGCTATGACATATTGGTTATCGCCTGCTATGAAGCCGTTATGTCCAACTCCATTACGTTGACCACTGAAAACCCAATCAAGGAAATGATCGAGTTATAAACCCCTCCTCGCCCAATCTACTCACACATCCTGCACGCCCGCACGCACACACACACACACACACACACACACACACACACACACACACACACACACACACACACACACACACACACACACACACACACACACACAGTCTGTAACTGTAACAAAGAGTCCTTTAGACCCTTTTACTTCCCTTTTTATTAAGGGTCAGAAGAGCCTTTGAAGTAATAACTCTGTGATAATGGTTTCATTTCATCAGTACGCATTAACTCATCTCTTTTTTTGAACCGAATCCTCCTAAAAATCACCGGTACGGTGAGGCTGAAGTCCTGGTACCCTCCAAGCCCTCACACAACGCCGAGTGAATAACTGGATTACACTCGGCTCAAGCGCCTAAATGTTCCGGGGGAAGAATCAGGAGAAGAGAGGAGATACCACGAAAGGTATTACCATGAAAAATGGTATCCTTTGGTTCAACATTAACGGTCGCCCCCTCCCTTCTCTTAATGATGTGCTGTTATCGTTCCCTCGCAGGCACGCAGAGCTTAATGTGATTCCTCTCCTCAATCAGGGCTCTGGGGAGCGTACGCCGGAAGATGGTTAATCGTCGGGGCCGAAATTAAGATCAGGTCGGCTTCTTCCGCAGCTGAACAGGAACAAGGCAGCGCTGCTGCTCATTCAATTAGAACCCAATGGAGCCCAAACAGTAGCTGATTAGCTGACTGGCTGGCCAGGTGGTGATGCGTACACAGTGGACCCACACTTAAGCACACACTTACGCACACATACAGTACTGTGTTAAGAGTGGCGCTGCTCAGTGTACTCAAACACGAGTTGTCTTAGAATATCGTGTTGTCTGAGCGTGTGCTGTTAGGTTGTGTGATTTGTAGCATTTTATGCCAATTGTATTTGTTTGATTGTAGCTGTGCGCCTTTATTGATCTGTATCATTTATTTATTACAATTTTGGCTTGCTGTGATCTCCCTTTCACCGACTGTTTTGCGTTGGCCAATGTTGCGTGAAGCTGTTTTTCGTCTTTCGTGTGAGACGTGAAACCCCAGGACGACGAGCTGCCGATCGCTCGGAGAATGCGGATCCTTTAATAAACCATCATCAACACATTTATCTCGCGCCGGGAAGAATGATGTACTTACAGCATGATCCATGTTCTGAGAACGTTCAGGTGTAAGGGAGAGCATAAGAGGGCCAAGAGGACTTATTCGCCACCCCCCGGCTTAATTTGACCTGTCACAAGAGATGAGTGGCGAGCCGCGTTAGAGCACTCTCTGCTTAACGACCTGTAAGCCGAAGGAGAAAGGGGGAGCGCCCCGATGCTATCTGCAGCGCAGCGTGTTCCACTACTTAGAGCTAGCGCCTCGGCCTCACTGCTTAGTCAGCTAGCAGGCTAATCCCGGTAGCTGCCCACCCACCTGCTCAAGAAACAGCCCCGCGACCACCCCACACACAGACACACACCACAAACCCCGACCACCCCACACACGCACACACACACACACATACCTGAACACCCAACACACACACAAACAGACGCACATACCTGAACACCCAACACACACACAAACAGACGCACATACCTGAACACCCAACACACACACACACACACACATACCTGAACACCCAACACGCACACACACACACACACACATACCTGAACACCCAACACACACACAAACAGACGCACAAACCTGAACACCCAACACACACAAACAGACGCACATACCTGAACACCCAACACACACACACACACACACACCTGACCACCCCACCCACACGTGATCACCCCACACACACACGCACATGCCTGACCACCACACACACACACACACACACACGCACACACACACACACACACTCTCTCTCTCCATCCCTGCTGTATGTTGTTTTGCCATTTATTTGCATGAATCTGATCGTTTGTTCTGGAGAAGTCGTGTCTGTGTCCGCCCACAACCCCCCCCCCTCCTCGGGTCTCTGAACGATGACAAATCGTGAACAACTAAATGTTATCGTCGTTGATCGTTACTTTCTTTATATAAAACAAAAGATGCTCCCCCCCCCCCCCCCCGCCCCCTCTCTTTTACTCCTACTTCATTCACCGCAAATCAATCCCTCGTCTTGGATGCACCGCGCTCACACATCCACTCGCTCTTCCTCACTGCGCTATAAAAGCATCAACTAACACCCTTCCGCTTCTTTTAAAAACTCAATACCTTATTTTTCCAGCCCCCGCAGATAGACTGGTCTGCGAGCATTCCCTTCCGCCGTGACTCAAGGAGCAGGCGGCGGGAGCGAGAGGGCCATAAAGAACCCGGGCCGGTGAATCGGAAGCATAGATGAAGCGCGGGAGGCAAATCCATATCGCCCGGGGCATGAAACGCTATGAAAAACAGGGACAGCGCCGCGGCTCAAATTACTCCACTCGCCATAGTGCCGCGTGGCTGGGACGCGCTGGGGAAAGGTTACCCCCCCCCCCCCCCCCAACGGTGTCATCGCGATACTAAGCCCCCCTGCTGGGAGGACCTCGTCGGGGGCCCGGCCTGTGAAATGGCATGGCTTAAATGTAATCCGACACCAGCCAGATGGGCGGATGAGCTCTGATGATCCGGGTGGGGTGGGGGGGGGGTGTTTGGGCGGTGGGTTGGGGTGGGGGCGAAGAAGATGGTCGGCGCTGCTACAAGGTGGAGGATGCCGACAGTGGCCAGCTGTTTGTCCCCACGCCACCCACCACCAACCTTACCCCCGACGGTCTCAAAAGTGTGCCACTGGACATGGAAGACACGGCGTAGTTCAGGAACTACGCCAGCGTGGTCGTAGAAGGGCCGGTTCACACCCATGCCACCCCCCCCCCCCCCCCCCCCTCACACACATAAGGCCACGCTACATACTCAATGTACATAAACATTTATCTATAATCTATGAGGTGTGCATTCTTTTTGTAATGCTTGATCTCCTGCCCTGGTTAAAGAATGGATGGCTGATGGATCACCGATGTCTTTGTCCGGGGTACACAAGGCCTTGTTTACATCCTGTGTGACTTGTGTGTTGAAGATTGCGATAAGCTCTGAGGAAGCTCCTGAATATGTTCCGAGAACATCATTTGTAGAAAAAACTCTTGAGATTCAGGATGCTGAAAAGAGGCACACTAAATGTGAAGCCTTCAAATATTTTCATTTTGCCTGCATAACTGTTTGTCTACTTAGGGTCAGGACCTACTCCCCTTGCATTCACTCCTTGGTTGACTTGTGTGAAGCCGTAGATTTACCCAGCATACATGTTCCCTACAAGCTCTTACAACAAACAACATGTCACCCCACAAAACGCTTGATGTAAGTCTTTATTAAAAAATACTGAGCCAGATGTCATCATGCTGAAATATGTGCAATAACGGAACCACTTAATTAAACTCCACACAGGATTAATGCATGTGTGATTAAGCATTCCATAATTACCTCTAGTCTACAAGTTCTCAATTATAAGTGAATAGAAAGACAGAGGGACTGACAGAAAAGACAGATGGATAGCTTCAGAAAGACGCTTTAGAGACAGAGATAGAGTTATCGATGGGTAGATAGCTAGATACATAGACAGACAGACAGACAGACAGACAGCTTTAGACGGACGAACAGTCACTAGATTGATAGATACACATACTGACAGACAGACAGACATAAAATACTGGTAGAGATAGAGACTTAATTGATAGGCAGACACAGAAAGACACACCAACACACAGACACACACAGATAAAGAGATAGATAGACAGACATAGGAACCGACAGACAGATGTCAAACACGACACTTAGATCTGTCTCCTGAAAACAAAAAAGGTGTTAGGCTCAGTTTTTTCTATTTTTTTTTGTTCAATCCAAGAAGACAGAATGTCCTCATCGCCTCCTGGCGTAATGTTCCCACTCGCTTCAGAATGAGCCGAAACACAACGTTACGAGTGTAATGAATTCACAGACTGTTGAACGGAGGGCAGAAGGAGCCCGGGCAAATAAATAGGCTCAACAATGGCTGCCTTGACAGAGCCGGCACCAAAATGAGCACCTGCGTGACCAGAGAGCTGTGCTCCTTCTCGTCCACAGAGCACTTCATTCCTCTTCCTTTTCTGTGATCTTACACTCTTGTCTCTCTCTCTCTCTCTCTCTCTCTCTCTCTCTCTCTCTCTCTCTCTCTCTCTCTCTCTCTCTCTCTCTCTCTCTCTCTCTCTCTCTCTCTCTCTCTCTCTGATACCAAACGAAAGGTTTCCAATTTTGGAAGGCATTCAATTTAAATGCATGAACCAGGTTCACCCTCACACTGTCACACCGTCTTGCAGTCAGTGCGCTGAGATATGCATGTGATACAACAATATGCAAGGTTGGGGCTTTCTTTGGAATAAATGGCATTACACTCTTGACCCTGTGTGACCCTAATATACATCTCTTCCCCGGGAAATGCGAGAAGTAACATGGAATAAGGTCTTAACCCAAATGAACGGCATCACTAAAGTACAAAAACAAATAAACAACTTCTCTACGCCACCCTTTCCACTGGCACATCCAAACTCATTTGAATAATCCACATTTTGTCGCAAATTAATTATGCATGAGTGTTAAGCTATTATTATTATGCGGCAGAATCAGGCCTCTACCCCTTCCACAGCAGAAACCTATCACTGGAACATGAGTGTCAGATTTACTGCATAGGATTTGGAGTAAGGTAGCATTAAAGTGGACCTCTTTTAAAGTGGCACATGAACTGCCAGATGGGTTTTGGGGAAAAATTGAGGTTGGTGCAAACATATGGGAGAGAGGGTTTGAATCAGGTTTGGAGAAATGCATTCGCTTCTTGTGAGGGGCATGGGAAGCTAATTGCTTTTTACACTCTGTTGGAGCAGAGATAAATATCTACTTTTGCATTGAGTGCATTGATTGCTCATGGTGTCTGGCGGGGGGGGTCGGTGCGGGAGGGGGCTCGGGCCTCGATAGCGCAGACCTATCAAAGCCTTCACATCTTTCCCACCGCTTTGAACGCAGCCAATCACATTACAGCAGAGTCCCCCGTCGGTCGCGGGGAATAGGTAGAGTCAACATGAAAACACTGCCTTCATCTCAGCCAGAATAATTAAGGCTGCAGCTTATCGTTTTCATTGGTCTTGACGTGGCCACAGCGGGGGGTGGCTGGGGGCCGTAGTGACTCTAATACTGACTGGCATTTAAAGGATCTTTACTTCCAGTGGGGCAGAAGAAAAATGTCCCCTCTGCATAGCTGGGGCCCTGGAGCCCCGGGAGGGGGGGGGAAGAGAGAGAGAGAGAGAGAGAGAGAGAGAGAGAGAGAGAGAGAGAGAGAGAGAGAGAGAGAGAGAGAGAGAGAGAGAGAGAGAGCGAGAGAGAGAGATTTAAAGAGAGGAAATGGGAAATGAGCTGTAATTAGTTGATGGAAATGTGACCCTTGCACACGAAATGCCACACAAACACAAGGGTGTTTCAAGGCACTGGGAAATACCACACACATCATATTGCTCATACTACATAGTTACTCTCGGTGATAAAGCAGCCATGATGACATCTTGAAATCCCATTAGATCTCTTCGTGTTCTGTTCCTGTGTATGCCTAGTGGAAGTCTCCCACTACACCAGAGGTATGAATTACCCCTCAAGACCTCGGGCCTGGGACGGACAGGTCTCGTGGTCGGATAACGGCTAATATTGGGATGGGGAGTAAGCTACTTTGTGTGATAATCAGAATGCAAAATGTGTCATTTCATTTTAACCTCATACCTTATGCATCAATCCATGGTGATCGGTACATAAGGAGTTAATAAACACAGTTTCGCTTCTGTGTTGCGCTAACAATCCTTAGTGTAGTAATGAACTGATTTCTGTCATTTAGATTCCTCTGGTAAAAATCGTTCACAGTACATCCACAGCATTTACAAAACACAATGCAAATTCAGACAGCATAACATAATGCAAACACAACGCATTACAGAAACACGCTGCAATTACACACAACGATAACGGAAGGGTTTGACACTTAAAGGGATGAACACATCTGGACATCGTTGTTTTCGCCACGTTTTTTTGACTCCTGGCTCATTATTGAAGGCAGCTATTCGTAAGTGATGTTGACAATTATCTTAAATGTATGTTTTTTGATTTTTACTTAAAATTGTTATTGCATGAATCAGATATTGACTCATAACGCAGATGTAACAAAATGAGTCAAAGACTGTGGCAACGACAAGCAAATCCCGAAGTGTTTATCACTTAATCGTAAGTGTTCTCTGGAAAATCGTCAGTTTTTTTTCTTTGCTGAAATTGCAGAGCTTTTCTGTAATGTGATGTGTCTGTATTTTGTTGTGTGAATGTGTAGCGCATATTGTAAATGCTGAGCATGTATTGTGAGATGTTTCCTTAATTTTCTGTTGTTTTGTCTATATAAATGCATACGTTTCCTTAAGTTGCAGTTTGTTGAAGTCAAATAGCTGAAGAAGTTTTCTAAATCTGTGTGTTTTGCCTCTTTGTCAGCGACAAAAGTGCAAAAAAGTTTTTAGGTTACATTTATCCTATATGCCTAGGTATCTTGATTGAGTAAATAATTACTTGTCCAGTAGATCATAAACGATTGCAGCATTTTGCACCAAATATATTTTTCACAATCTGCACATTACAAAGTATCCTGCACTGCCCTCAACAAAAGATTAACTAAAACAAAATTTGACTTGATACGTGATTTTCCAAATCCATTAACGTTTCAAAATGTGATGGACGGTTATTCAAAAGTATGGTAAAAGAAAAAAAAAACGGCTAAAGTAGGTAAATGCATGACAAACACCAGAACTTCAGGTTGTCAAGCCCATGTACTGTGTAAATAAAGATTCTAACTGACATATATTATATTTCCTTCATCCCTAATAATCTTGCAGATGCTTTTTAGCACTATGCAATTATTTCTGGAAAGGGAAAAATGAATTAATTCATCTAAAAATAATCATCACATTAATAAATATATGATTACAAAAACATCACACTCTGTCCGCAAAAAGAGCAGGGGATTAAATTATAAAATGGCTGAACTACTCTCTGCTCTCTGCTTATTCCTGCACTCAGAACGTCCAGAAGAAACAGCCGTATTATGAACAGTCACGTCTCCTTCCTTCGAAGGCCTCCCACCTACACCCCTCCACTCTGTCTCCTCTTTTCCCTGTCGGCAGAAAGTCCTTCACCATGAATCAGAGGTGAAAGAAATAAAAAATAACATTCTGCCTGGCCTAAGCCTCATTTCATTTTTCTTACAATTGGAAGGCTATTTTCTTAATGCTATTCTTTCCTGCCCTGAAAAACACATCCTCTGTGAAGGTGATCCGAGTTCGCAGATAGATGATTGTTATTCATGAGTTTTAAACAGGGGCTGGTTTAACCTTACTTTCTTCAAGGTGACAAACTACTAGATTCAAAACATATTTTGATCTAAAACGATCCCTGGATTAAAAAAAATCCAGAAATAAAGACGAACATATAAGCTTCACCCTGAAAAGTTCTTAGGACTTTAAAGCAAATTGTTCTTCAAGAATATATAAAACTGTCCTAACACAGCCAAATCTGTTCCAAATGTGTTCGGTTTATCTGCAATTTGGCGTGTTCAGGAAAAATACATCGACAAAACAATTGCTTTATCGAAAAAAGGGATGCATTATGAGATTTGGATGGACCACAAGCAAGGAGACAGGCACTGAAGCTGCCTCCCAACAAATCAAGGTGAGCTTTGTTTTTCTCCCCTAATGTCTTTCAAAATGGCTGCCGGAGCCTCCCACACAATCAGTCATGAGTTAGGAATATGAAACTACGGTGGGCATTTTTGTACCATATTCTTTCGCTTTTCTAAATATCTTTAAAGTGCCCTTGCGGCCTGTTTTTATTAAATGTTGACCTCTATCTTGACTTTTATCGGCTGTATTTTCAACATTGTAGTACAATAACAGCGAACAGAGCGCCAAATACAGCACCCAGTCAGTGGTATTCCCCACACCGTGGTGAATTAAATCATCTTAAGGAGTTCCATGAGGATATCGATTCCAGAGCTCCTCTGCGAGCCTGGATTAGACTGACCATGGACAAACCGTGGCCGGTCATGAATTACAAACGACATAATACAGGAGCATGCTGTATGATTACTCACAACGGTTGGAATTCAGAGAGCTGATACTACCTGCTTGAACATGTTCCATCACCATTAGCATGCACTCCAACACAGAAGTACTGGCGTGTTCCTCAGCCCTTGGTGAGTTTGACGATAACGAGTGCCCGACTGGCCACTTTAAGTCTGATCCGAACTTGTTTATTTCTGTTCCTAACTTACGATTTAATCACTTTGCAAAGATACAGTGTGAATGCAGATACATATCATCTAGCAGCATGTAAGGGTACCGGGTTGTCTTGCTCAAGGGTACATCGTGGATCAAACCTAGCACTCCTTCGTCGTGCTTCAAATATCCCCCTTGCCCCCCCCCCTTCGACATTCTTAACCACACGCCACCTCTAACTTTCTAATGAAAAATTCCTCAACATGAATTATTCATCTTAACCACCACCCCCATTACCACAGCATCCTGCGTACCAGTGAACAGTGTGCTGGTGTGAACTCACCGTGGCTCCACTACGGAGATACCGGCGAGGGTTTTTTAATCCCATGTCCTCAGAGAGATCGATGAAAAAGATGAAGCCTTAATTAGCCCGATAAAACCCTCTCATAACGACGGGATGGCTGCCTCCTTGTAAGAGGAGCGGAGGGTAGAACAATGCAGAGGGCTAAATTGCAAGGCTCCGATACTGCTAGGCCAGCAGTCAGTCCCGGCACAGTGAGGAGGGTAGCCGGTCGCTCTCACTCTTAACAGCCGGATTGGTGTATTGTCTTCCAAGCCCCTCACCTCATCCAAAGGCTCTGGTAAGAAGCTTAGAGGGAAGTGCTGACCTTCATATAATTAAAGATTATGAGCGGGAAAACAACAAACAGTTTTGGATTGCTTAAGAAATGGCACTCCGGGGAATCCTTGAGCAATTAAAGGCAAAATTACTTGACTAAGCTGTCCTTGCACTGTGCCTTTACCCAATCTCGGCTGCGCTCTTGTGCGGGAGCGGGTCATAAAGATAGCACGAGGAGAAATTGCATCTGTTCCGCTAATCCTAAGGGCTCCCGCGCAATCTTGTTTTCAGTAAGACAATCTACGCATTGCACATACTAGTCGTGGATCAATGGCAAGGTGACCCCTGTAGGGGCAAAAACAGATGGCACTATCGTTGACACTGCAAATCCGTGCCGTGTACGCGCGTGCCTGCGAGGCCCCTAAAGATGAAAAGCAGAACATGAAATGTCCGGTAAATGATGAAACACAAGGACGAATGTCACAGCTACGTTTCTATATATATATCGTTCTTGTGAGCGTCTCTGCGGGGGCTGATCTGTAGCGCCAAAAGAATGAAGGCAGAAAGAAGAGTGAAAGGGGATCTGCTGGGGTCGATCCACAAAGTGGCTCTAAATATGCCAAATTGTGTGAAAAAACCGAGGCTGAGAGTTGAAGGGAATTACCTTATTTTTTTCGAGTTCCACTCCTACTGCTCATTACCGACAAGGAATGCGAATAGCAATGAGAAAAGCCCCAAAAGGATCCAAGCAAATTATAAATTTGACATTGAAACATCCAGCCCAGGTTACGGCCAGGGTGGGGGTTGGGGGGAGGGAGTGGGATTGTATTATTAGGAAAGATTAATTCTCAGGCTTCCCTTTATTTATTTTTTAAAGGTATAAAACCAGCTTCGACATTTCCCAAAGCCTATTACGTGTCATCTTAAAGCATCAGGACGCTAATGCACAGAAAGAGCTGTTGACAGACGCCGAGTTACATCACATGAATAATACAGAGAGCACACCCGGAGCAGAGACACATTCGTTACTTACAAAGTCATCGCAGCGCCTCCATCTCATCCCCAGTTTCCACTTCGTATTGTTTTACCTGTGCACAGGGCCACCTGCAAAATAACTAATTATACCCCGGTTGGGGAAGGGAGGGAAGGGGGGGGGGGGGGGGGGGGGGGGGGGGGGAGCACTGAGCAGATGAGTCATCCCCCAGAAATAGGCCCTCTTCCCACTGGTTTCATTGGTACCCAGGACCCGTTTTTTTGCCAACTTTCCCAACATCCTGATCCAGTGACAGCACATCCACGTCACTTGTCAACCGCGCGTGACAAGGTCAAGCGCCATTTCATTTTGTCTCGCCTCTGATCCCTAGCCGGGGATCTTTTCATCAATTCCCGCCAACGGCCACCTTCGCCTACGTCCCTAGCCCTCGCTGCGTCTGCGTGTCATTTAAAGCACATATCCCTATGGATACCACGGCTCTGATGGACAGGTTGCATCAGTCATAAATCCGCCCTGAATCTCCAGATGTAGAAAAAATATCGGGAAAAACCCATTAGTGTTCTGAGATTTAAGTCTGATGGGGCTTTCGGATGGAATACAAATGCGCATCATCCATTGCCGGCATACTTACACATATGCACACACACGCACAGTCGGACTGACACACTGCACACAGAGACACACACGCACACATACAGGCTTCTTTAAGCTCAGTGAGTATTCCTTCCTCCTGATATCTAGCAAACAAACATCTCCTTATGCCTTCTCTGTCTCGTCAATAATCTGAAACCCAAGCTCTTGTTTCCACCCTGCACTCTGGCCCTCCATCCATAATATTACCACTCTTTTTGCAGCACGCTATCCTTTGCTCTCTCACTCTCTCTTGCTCGCTCCTCTTCTCCCTCCCTCTCCCTCTCTCTGTCTCTTCCGCCCACTCTCTCTACTTGTGTCAGTCTCTCCCTGTCTATCCTCGCCTCTCTCTCTCTTTATATTTATGTCGGTCTCTCCGCCTCTCTCTTATTGTGTCAGTCTCTCCCTGTCCATCATTGCCTCTCTCTCTCTTTATTATTTCATTCTCTCTCCCCCTCTCTTCTTGTGTCTGTTTCTCCATCGCGCTCTTCCTTTTTTCTACTGCACTGTCTCTCTCCCAATCTCTCTCCTTGTGTCTGCCTCCCTGTGCTTCTCTCTCTTTCCATCTCTCTTGCTCTCTCTCTGTCCCAGTCTCTCCATGCTTTTCCCTCTCCCTCTCTCTCTTCCTTAGTCTCTGTCCCTTCCTCTCTCTCTTTCTCTCTCTGTGTTTGGTTTTCCAATGGGAGGAAGGCAGGATGACAATACAGATACAAAATAGAAGTAGTGAAAGGCTAGTAAACAAGAAGAGTGGGTGAAGAGAGGAAGTAATAAGAGAGGGAGACAAAGAGAGAGAGAGAGAGAGAGAGAGAGAGAGAGAGAGAGAGAGAGAGAGAGAGAGAGAGAGAGAGAGAGAGAGAGAGAGAGAGAGAGATGGAGAGAGAGAGAGAGAGAGAGAGAGAGAGAGAGAGAGAGAGAGAGAGAGAGAGAGAGAGAGAGAGAGAGAGAGAGAGAGAGAGATGGAGAGAGAGAGAGAGATGAGAGAGAGAGAGAGAGAGAGAGAGAGAGAGAGAGAGAGAGAGAGATGGAGAGAGAGAGAGAGAGAGAGAGAGAGAGAGAGCAAGAGAGAAAGCAGTTCAAGTATTGCAGCAATTCAGACCCGTCAGCCATACAAGGAATGAAGACTATGAGACTGTCTATGAATAAAAAAGCTGTACGAAAAAGATCAACCAAAAGGAAAGTTATTAAAAGCTGGGATAATATTCAAATATCAGAATAATTAGCGAACACTGTAATCTTATCAACAGGGGGAGGTGGGTCTTTGTGTTTTTCCGTACTTTGGGCAGTGTTTGAACAAGAATCCACACGTCTCTATTGAAATCTAATGGGATTAGGAGCCATTAACCGAGCATGTTGTGAGCGGGAGATAACAGGCGATGTGCTAGTTACGTCCTACTGAAAACGCATTAGCATTACAACATAATGCCCGGCGGCGTTCGGGCTTGTCAAAAGGGCCCGAGCAGATGCAGTCCTTCTCCCGTACAGTGCCATTCGGTTCAGGGAAAAAAGAAGAAAGAGTCGTTTCTTTTGTAGAGCTGGATGAATATCCGCGTGGAGGGCTCGCCGCGGACCCCGGGAGCTCGTCTGGGTCCTTCAATGATCGTTGAGTTTTGCGAGTTGGGTCAAAAAATGCAACCCACGTTTTCAAAGAGGAGTGTGCTCCGCTCAAGTGCGGGCGGGCAGAAGTGGACCTGATATTTTGCCTCCCATTGTTTGTGCTCCCGGGCTGGCCTTGCGCGTCGGCCCCGGATGAACAGATTTCAGAACGCGAGGGGTTGGAGTTTGCGCGACACGACGGCACTCCAAACGCCAACGCGGAGCTAATTGAAAAGGAACGAAGCTCAGAAAAAATGAACGGAACAACATGAAAACTAGAGCTGGAGATGACAGGAACACAATGCGGCAGGAGAGGACCCGTGCACTGCCGTTCTACCCCCCGCTTGGGTAGTCGAGGTAGGGACATCCCAGTATCCCTACCTCGGCCCAAATCGAAGGATCGTGTCGTGCGTCGCACCACCACGCACAGACGCTGCCTGTGGCGACGCGACTCGTTTGGCAGATTCTCATTCCCGCAGATTTTGCCGATCCCAGCTTTATTAACCCCCTCCCTGTCAGTTCTCTTTGCTAGCGTCTTCCCCACCGAGGCACCAGTCCGGGCCACTTAACACCTCACCCTCAATCCAATTTACAGCCCCAGTCGTTGACACTAATGTCAGCCACACCATCATCCAAATGATGGGTGTCGACGTTTAGATTCACCTGGCAACACACTGCATCAGCGGAGCCATTGATTGGCTGCTTTTGTGAATACAGATTTCCAGCTGCCGCGAGCGCCGCTCAATTGAGCGGCGCTCAATTGAGCGCCGCTCAATTGAGCCTTAGTAGGCACAATCACACCCCCTTCCTGAACTCTGACCCCTCACCCCGTTGCACCATATATTTTACCTTCATGGTAAATGCTCCAATGTCATCGAAGAGGGCAAACGCGTGTGGTCTGGTGTTTAAAATGTATATGTATATAACATATAGACGGAGATGCACACACATACACACACAGCCATACACACTGATATAAATATTTAAAATCAAACCGCTGATTCTATAAAAAAATGTACTGTAGTAATACAGATAATAAATATAACGTCAATAAAAAGTTCAGGTAATATCGTTATAAATCACGACTTCTTAGTGCTATCCTGCAATAAATGACGGTGGAATTTGAAATCCTAGGATAACTCGAAACGCAAACCCTTTGTCAAACTAGTTATAACCATGACCCACAACTCTTTCGGAAGCATAATTACCACAATACATTGATGTGAGAAGAGGAATGGGGGGGCGAAGAACAGTTTTTCTCCCCCCGCCAGCCCTACAAACTAAATGTCGAGATGAATAAGAGGGTGAAGCCGTAGGATAGTTCACATTAAACATCCACACAAACACACACACACACACACAGACTACAGTGGCATCCCTTTCTGCCGGCTACTGCCATTACAAGGCTGCTGTGCGGCGCGGCGATGGGGCCCTTTCTTGAGGATACCGTGGGGTTTTGCATGTTTGCACTGCAGTAAGTGCCATCATCACTCTCCCGTGGCTCGTATTGTGTGGCCCCGCGGCGCCCAAGGCACGTCGGGCCCCAGGACGTGTGAGGGGGACGCATTAATTAACTGAACTGCTGCAAGCGGCCTGTCCAGGGCTTCCCCTCCTCGGAGAAAGGTGAAGGCTAACCTACGGGCTACTGTGTAAAGACCACACCATGAGGAAAGATTGGATGCCGCAACACCGCCATCCGCTCCCGCGTGATGTTTGAGGATCACGCTTTTTTTTGGGGGTTTTTTCTCCTCCACTTCACGGGTACTCTAGTGATTGGAAGGACTCCCGCCATGTTAGACAAAAAGGCTGTTCACGGTAGAACGGGCCGTGGGTACATCCTCCTCATTTTCATTAGTCGATGTAAAGGCTAATCTGCTACCCCTGGCCTGGTTCTGGCATCTGGCCGTACCTGATAGTCCGGATTTCATGTTTCTTTTTATTTAGACGCATCAAAAAATGTATAGTAGTCATGATAGCATCGTCAATATTTTTTGCTTGCGTTATTATTATGATTACAGAGCATTATTATTATATCTTCTTGTCCAATGTTGTTTTACTGCTGTAACATCTACATTTCTCTCCCAGTATTAAAGCTAGGGTATGCAATTTGGGGGATTGCTAGAGTAAGCTAGATTCTGAAAGTATCCACCAGAGAAAATCCAAACCTTCCCTTCAGGCCTCTATCCAAAGCCACACCCCCAAAATCTGTGGGTAGCTCGCTAGCTTTAGTAATAGGTCTGGCTAGCCTTGTGGAAGACCCAAGTCACGTGCCATGAGTGCCCTGGCAACATGCCCACCTGTAACAAGTTAGGTAGGCAGACAGCCTGGTAGGCCATTCAATCGTTCCTTTCGGGCACAATTAAGTGATTGGACGAGCCTGCGACAACAGAAAAAGTACATCTACTTTTTTCTCAGAGCACTTGATTTATCAATTGCTGTCGGAATGAAAAGAGAAATTCATCAAATCAAACAGAAAATGGTCCTGAAATGGGTTGCCTACCACTGGCTCTAACAAGGTAGTATGTTATCTCCTCTTTACAACATCCAGCTCAAATTTTTTTTGAGAATATCTGGTGATTGGACCCCTCTAACCAAGGCTCAAGGTTTGAAACAAAAGTGGTGTTGGCTCATAATAACATTAACGTAATCATGGTTGCGTTGAATGTATTAATGTCAGTTCATTGCACAAAACTAGCGATGTTAACAAATAGTGTTTATGCTGGTGCTCTGGCATGCTTAAATGAAACCCCAACATCAATACAGCTACAGCTGTGTTTACCCTAATATGACACAAATGTGGAAATCCAGTCCATTACACTACAGACTAGGAAGCAAGCCATGCTTGAAACACTTTGCTCCAAAGCTTGACTAATGAAAATAGTGAACAATTAGCAGATTGGATACAACATGAGTCTATGATTGTACTCCTAATGACTGAAACACGCCAACGATACTTTGTCATCTAATCAGAAACATCCACTTCATACTGAATTTCTATTGCTGCTTTCTCCTCAATGATGTTTAATAAAAACACCTTGAAGGAAAGATATATCAACCAAACTGCTCTGTTATTAAGTAAGCCACTAAATATGTGTTTCTTATGTCATTACACTCTGCTTGGTGAGTTTAATTGGCATGGACATATTATATAATTCATGTTCATAGGGACTATTATAGGAATGAGGCAGCAGTAGAAAAATGTGCAAGAAATTATCATATTAGATCAGTTTTCTAATGAAGATATGACAATCAATGCAGAAAAGTGAATAGATGCCTGCTTTGCTCTCAGAACGGTTATCTCGTTCAAATAAAACTAAAACTATAAGCCTACAGGGGCAGGATATTGGATGTTGGGTCCCAGAAGAAAGTGACCAGGATCAATAACCCATGACTGTAGTCCACCTGTGTAGTCATCCAAGATGCCCACAACTCCCTTCGTACTTGGTCATGACATCCTAATTCACTTTGAGGGGCTTTGGATAACATCATCTGCCCAACGACTAAATAGTGAATATAATAAAGACACACAAGAGCTATGGGCCGCAAACAACCAATCACATCCTCACCGACACTATTATGACATGAAGGAAATTATTTGATTGATTTGTTGACAAGCTCTGTGAACACATCAATATGACGATATTATCCTTGCATGATAATGGAGGAACTTCCTTTCTCCTTGAGAAGAAGTGATGGAAATCCACTTTGCTTCATCGCTGCATATTAGTTGATTCGAGTGTGATTGTGTGCGTGCTTTATTTTGAATGACATGTTATTCCATCGTATTTATGGGTTTCCAAATGGAAGCATTGTTCTGGCTTTCACAAATTGAAAGAGACAATGGCTTGATTTGGTCCAAGAAACTGCAATTGGACACAGCAATCAGCCAATTTCGGGGCTGGAAAATGTGTATAGAAGGTGCATTAATCCGTAATAATGTACAAACTCAGGCAGGGGGAGGACCCATCCATGTTAAATGGGAGTACAAAGATCTACGTTTTGTACAATGACCAGTTAGACGTAAACCCATATCAGTCTTTGGATTAATTTGGTTGAAAATTCCAACGCTCAGAGTTAACTCAAGAGGAGATACTTAAAAACGACTTCTTCAAAGTCACAACAACAACAACAACAACAACAACCACCAACAATCTGCCTCTGTCTGTCTGTCTGTCTGTCTGTCTGTCTGTCTGTCTGTCTCTCTGTCTCTCTGTCTCTCTCTCTCTCTCTCTCTCTCTCTCTCTCTCTCTCTCTCTCTCTCTAAGCAGAGGTAGAACAGGTAACAGCGTCCCATACGGAAAAAAAAACAAGATACTCATTCCTAATTGGTCTTCCTCGTGATGCGACAAAAAACTCCAGTGTGTTGAGGAGCACAGCAGCAGCATCATGGTCACACCACCGGGACCCAATAAACACCTTGTCCACTCGGCAGGTGTGGTCTCGCACACTGGGACCCTGTGTAACCAGGAGACGACCCGAAAGGTGTCGCAAAACAAATGTCGTCATTTCAGATTTGACATGTTGTTTCACGCTAATGAGAGGAGAAGCAAAAGCAATCAAAACCACCACTGTCATATGTCCGGAGAATAACCACTTAGCGATACTGCTGTGCTGTTTGTCTTGCTCTAAAAAATCTCTGTCGTAAGCACTTAAGTGGGGCCCGCTCCACACACACACACACACACACACACACACACACACACACACACACACACACACGCACGCACGCACACGCACACACACACACACTAGTGCAGCAGGGTACAGATCGGGCTGGTGGTCGTGGATCATGCTTGGATCACCAGTCTCAAAGTCATTGTATTAGAAAATGACTCCCCCCCCCCCCCCCCCCCCAGTTATTCTGGGTTATCTCCAATCTCCATGTGATCGAGTTACAAGCAGGACATGAAAAACACACTCAACTGAAACACAATGCCGTTATTAAGCACATACTATTTCTGTGACATGGGATAGTGCGTCATGTGGTCAGCTATGAGCAGGTTGGAGGGGATGGGAGTTTATTGCTTGCATCTTGATCAATGCGCAGTAATTCGATAGAGAATGTCAACAGCATCGGGCGGTTGGGGGTCGGAGTGGTGTGTGCGCCTGCCCCTGTGCGAGACCCTCCCTCGAACCTGTGTTGGCCCCAGAGTCCCTCGGCGGAGCACCAGGGTGAATCATATTGCAGCTCGCACAACACCAAGGTCAGTGGTCCTGCGTTTAGTTAATGACCGACGGGCGTTCGTGCAGAGCGGCTCGCCGACTGTAATGTCGAGCCACTGGGCTGTTGCAGGCAGCCGTTCATCGATTAAGGTAGGCCTATAGGCCCAAAAAAAAAGAAAAAAAAGAATGATCGTATATCAAACCGAACTGGCTGAAGTTTAAGTGAAGTCTCTTTCTTTTAATGGAGGTGGGGGAAGGGGCTGTTTAGGTAATGCACACCGCACACACGGCTACACCGCACCCTAGCCCGTGTACACTGCGATATCTCTCACCCACATCTACCCGGGATTGTGTGCTGAGATAAATAATGAGGCGGTGCTGCTGCCAGAGCCCTACAGCAGTCTGCTCCTATTCTGTCTCCCCGTTCCCTCCGGCTATTTTTAACCAGCAGCGAGCTACAGCGCTTATGAATGTCCGCAGGCGCAGCATCAAACAGTCTTCTGATAGCAGCATTTGTTGTGGCACGGTGCATTCTGAGGAGACGACGAGGCGACGTTCATCCGCCATCGTCTTGTAAGCAAGGCGTTCGTTCCCCAAACGCTGTTTGGAATAGCAAATCGCTGATGTGCTGCAGCCGATCTATATTAACCTGGGCCGTCCCCCGTCCCCCCCACCTTCATCCCAAAGTTGTGAAGCGAGGGGGCTGAGTGGGTCTAGGACATGTTTCCAGAAGGGGGGCTGCGCATGTGTTTTCTAAGCGACTCGGTTAAAAAAGACAGCGATTTGAATGGTCCGGATCGATGCGATTAAGGAGAGGGCTGCAGACGCCCGAGTGCCTGATAGAGACATCTGCACGGTTTCAAGGAGAGATTCGCCGTCTAATAAAAACGACTTGTGACACATGAAGGGACCCGTGGGAATAGCCTATGACACACATGAACCAATAGAATGTCTAGATGAGGATTGATCATGTTATCATATTTTCTGGGCTCAATGCATTTTTTTTTTCTGGGATCTGCATTTTTTTTGCACTATAAACAAAAAAAAAGCCGATTCAACCAATGACACGTATTTCAAAGGAATTAACGCGTGAACCCATTGCATGGAGACGTGTTTTACCTGCAGAGTCGCCTGAGCCGCTTTAGTGCACTAACGTCCTCCCTGGCGTTTCTGTCTACCTATACACTCCCCGCCGCCCAACTCCGCGCTTTTAGGCGGGTCGCAATCTAAAAATACCCCTCCTGGCGTGGGGGAAAAGACGGTATGAATGTTCATGCCGACGGAGAAAACCATCCACATTCCGTCTTACATCGACGACACAAAGTTGTCTGACATATTACACATCTCGCCATCTATTAACACAAGACATCCGATAAATAAAACGTCCCCTCGGAGAATCAACCCAGATCCAGCTTCCCTAAAATGTGTCATTTTGCCTCTACTTTTTTCAATCGATCAATCCGTCTCCTCTTTCATAGAATCAGACTCAGAAGTCGTCTGGAGACTCACCTGCTGTCCTCACTGTTCCCGAGCATCCTCACGCGTTAACTCCCCAACGGCAACTCCCCAGCCATCGACACTCAAACACACACGCGGCGGGTCTCGAGTCCATGCCCGTTTGGGGAGGGGAAAGGAAGAAAGAACGAGAGCCCCTCCGATCCTCCCAGACGGTCCAACTAGATTCTTGAATGGGAACAGTCCGCCCGCTAGAACAGCACCGAGCCCAGTCGTAGACCGCACTACGTGCTACAAGGCGTGCCGATCGCTCCTCCAGAAAATGGACCGACGCGCCGCTCGTGCGCCTCGTGAACTCGTCCGCGGAATCAGATGAGCGGGAAAGCGAAGTGCAGGTAGAGAGAGAGAGAGAGAGAGAGAGAGAGAGAGAGAGAGAGAGAGAGAGAGAGAGAGAGAGAGAGAGAGAGAGAGAGAGAGAGAGAGAGAGAGAGAGAGAGAGAGAGAGAGAGAGAGAGAGAGAGAGAGAGAGAGAGAGAGAGAGAGAGAGAGAGAGAGAGAGAGAGAGAGAGAGAGAGAGAGAGAGAGAGAGAGAGAGAGAGAGAGAGAGAGAGAGAGAGAGAGAGAGAGAGAGAGAGAGAGAGAGAGAGAAAAGAGAACAACTCCCACGCGCTCGTCTCCAAGTGCAGCAGCGAGCGTTCCTCGTCCACGGCGCAGCCTCTACTGCTGCAGCCCACGGCCGAGAAAGCTGGGACCGTGCGCGCGAGAGAGACAGTTAGTGTTCGCATTTGTGTGTGTGTGTGTGTGTGTGTGTGTGTGTGTGTGTGTGTGTGTGTGTGTGTGTGTGTGTGTGTGTGTGTGTATGCGCGTGCGTTTGATGTGGACTTGCTCCTGTAGGGAATGGTGGAGAGACGCACCTCTTGCTGGAGGGATAGGGACGATTGTAGTAGCCTACTCTCAGCGGAATGTAGTACTCTCGCAGCTGTCGTTGCGCGAGAATCGTATGGCGCGCGTATATGTGTGTGTGTGGGTGTGTGTGTGTGTGTGTGGGGGGGGGGGGCGCATCCTTCGAAGACGAGATTCATATTCCTCACGTACGGTATCACACCTTTTCGTGCTCTAATCACGATCATTATGTATGCACACACACACACACACACACACACACACACACACACACACACACACACACACACACACACACACACACACACACACACACACACACACACACACACACACACACACACCATTAACACAGAGCAAGACATGGCAGATCAAAGTATTGATTTGAAGAGCAGCAAAAAGCTAATGATCTGCGATTTATAAATCACTACAATTAATTAGGTCAGTAAAATATTAACACAACCATATAAATGTTGTTAATTGCCGTTTGTGCGGCTTCATATATGTTCACATGTGCTTATGTTAGAGAGTCTGGAACAGCCAAGAGTGTGGGAAGATTCAGATCAGAAAGAAGCAATTCCTCTTATGAGGGCCTGGTGGCACTGTAGGCCTCAAATACCACACACGTCACCAAACACACACACATCACCAAACACACACGTTCTCAAACAAACACACACACACACACACACCACCTAACCAACTCTTACACTTACACACATGCCACCATACACACAAATGCAACAAAACTCTCGCACACACGCACAAACAGGCACACACACACACACCATTTTTGTGTAGAAAACCCTTTAAAAGAGGAGTCATCAATTGTCGATTGTCTGCCAGAAATGGCAGGGGCCCTACTAATTGCTTACCAATTTCGATTCCTTGCATGTCAAACATAGAATAGGCCCTTTTCACAGAGGTGTCATCATAAGACCCACACAGTTGTCAGCCGTCATAATGATAACGGCTCCTCTACTTGTATGTACCAGGGAATGTTTATTGGAGGTTATTGGACTTATCTTGACTACTCTACTACCCGTGGCCTGTTCTAAAGAGCAGACCATTGATTGGTGCTATGAGGGGACAACTGTGTTTAACCTAGGACGATGCCTCTATTAAAGTAGATCCGTCGTCTTGAGGTGAAGGTATGATCACATGAGGTGCTTTGAACACCTTGAACGCTACCAACTCCATTGTTTTCCTACGGGGAAAGCGTCAATGCAATTACTGGGGCAGGGGGGAAACCTGACCTTGCAACGTGGTTAGCGTCACCGGGGATTTCAACATTGACCGCCGCTCGCCGCCGCCGCACGATGTATAACGTCAACCCACAGAATTCCAGTAGTCCAAAAAGAAAAGATAAAAGGATGTACCACTTATTACAGGGTTATTTTCAATGCCGTGGAACGCTCCGTTCACTTGCATGGGCCCTTCACAACTTCCGGCAGTGAATTATATTTGATAATTCATCGTTGCGGTCAAGTATAATTGACCGCTGTCAAGGAAAGTGGATTTTTTTGCCATCTGTCGTATCACTTCGCAAGTAGTCCGGTAACTTATCAACCCCAGCGTACTCGGTTGCTAAGCGACGTCGTTGGCGGACTATTCCTCTGCTGATCAACACTGCAAATGCCACTAACAAATAAATTGTAAAAAGACACACCGTGTGAAGCTATTTTTTCGTTTTGGCAAGTAGCCGTGTAATAAGCGGGATAATGTCGCTGGTCATTATCGAAAATTCAAGGCGAAGCAAGACAGCGAAGTAGGCTGGTTCGCCCTGTCGGGGCTTATTTCCCCGATAATGACCGGCGTTCTATACATTATCCCTTACATAAAGAACTCTACCTGCTAACCCCTACCTGCTACTTAATTATATATAATGATAATAAAAGTATAATTAATTATATATAAATAAATAAATAAATAATGAATGCAACCTAAATCAGCCAAATGACTTAATGGTGACCGTGGTACTGTTCCAGCCATGCCTAATGGAACATGTCTAGATCATGAATCTATAATGTTACATTAAAAAACATTCCCGATAATGAAGGCCAGTTTCACCCTAGCGGATGAGTCTCTCTGTGATCTTGGACAAACTCCCGGAGAAAATGAACCCGAGCGCTTCCAGGTAGCGTTGCGGTATCGCTCACGGGTAATCACTGGAGTTCATTGATTGGATGAGTTTGTGGGAGGACAGTGCTGGAAGCACGATCCGTCTCTTTCCGGGGATTTGGTCGTTAGCGACGTGCAGCCTTGAAGGAGATAGGTACTGACGCCCTGCTCTGATTGTAAAGTTACGCTGTGGAAATTTCCACTTGAGCAGTCGTAGGCGTGTGTTTGGTGCGCTGAGGAAATCGTCCTTCCGACAACCAGTATTCATAGATTTAATCGAAATACCAAATACAAAGACGAGGAAAACATACACAAGGTTGTTCCTCCCCTCCCTTCCTGAAATACCCTGGCCCTGTACATTTGAATTCAGCCATCCCCAACCTTTCTCCCTCCCTCCCCCCGCTCTTGTCCTGTCTGACAGTATCTCCGCCACCAGGGCTGCTCTGAGCTCTCCTGGGAACACGTAAGGGGTGGAGGGAAGGCAGTCCCTCTCATACCAAGACAACAGCAAAGGGCTCTGCCGGGATCACCGATCGGCTGTGTTGTCATTCTAGCCATCACACAAGCTGCATTGATACGAGATGATGGGCCACACCAAGCAGGCCATGCCATTGCCTCCGACCAGAATGAGAGACTGAATAGTCCCCCGAGCATGTGCTGTGTGTCTGCGGTAGCATGTGGTATGCAGGAAGGACGTTTTCTCTGCTGTCTGGAGTCTTGCTGGGTGACGACCCAAAATGTATCTCCTCTTCCCTCCTCCTCTCCCATTATGGTCATTGTTAACGGCCGCTTTGAGAGACAAACTTAGCGCAAGCTGTATTACATAGCGTGACTTTATATCTACCAGGGGCAGGTGTGTGTTTATGTACTTCATCTCGGGCAGAGGGTTCTTTTAGGGTTCTGGTCTTTGGCGACGGCAGCGCAGATGGAGGATTCCGGCTCAGTTTGGGACAACACTGACTGGGAACACTGCGGGATTGGCTGCATCCATTGTGTGCTGGATCCCCCCCTTTACTGACCGTTTCCCATCCAAGTACAAGCCACAACTCGATTGTACAAGTTTACTATAGTCCCTCGTCAATACCCCTGCTGAGTGGACTCGCGTTGCTGCTCCTCTTCCCTCTACTTTTTACTTGTAACCATTGCCGTCCACTGAAAGCCAGTGGCCACTTTGTGTTGATCGATATTTTTTTCGCAATGCATGAAAGTGGGATGCTTTATGGATGAGGGGGCTATACATTTGTTGTGGTTTTGTAATCCGAGTTTGTGGGGCACTGCACGAGTGGAGTGCATATTTCATACGAGGAGAACTCACATCATGTCAAAAGCCGCGCTTTATGTCATTATGCAGTCAGTAGCGCATTTCCACACGAGGCCGTTGTCGTCGTCAAGAAAACCTTTGATGCTTCAGATCTCTCGAAAGGACGCTGGATTTAGTCCTCCCCCTGCGAAGCATTGTAGCGCAATCCACAAGTCAATGAGAGGTTTGACTACATTTATCTCTCCCGCAGAATAATATGAGCAAAATAAAGTATTTTTAGTAGCTCTGGCGTTATGACAGCTACAGTGTTTACAGTATGGGGCATCGCTAAATCCCTAGCCGCAATGACGTCCCACACTTGAGATATTCCAACAGAAAGTCTGTTTCACGCAATATTAGCCTACGCAACCAACCCCCCCCCCCCCCCCCGCCCCCTAACATAAACCCACCCACACACACCCACACACACGCGCTTCACCCATGTCTTCGTCTAGTCGAGGTCAAAGCGTGTCTCATGCGCGTCATGCATGCTGAATTAAGCCAAGCCATGTGGGTCCTTGGTGGAGCCGAAGCCACTCAACCATCCCAGCTACATGCGAAAGTCATCATGGGCATCTGTTCACGCATGGCCACAAACCCCCCCCCCCCCCCCCCCCCCCACACCCCCACTCCCCCTATGTGTGTGCGCACAGAGGAGACACTGCTACTCACCTCAGACACAGCATCTCTTCACCGTCACTGGCACCGACCACTAATCCCTCTGTTGCTGGGTTTTACCGTTTCAATGAAAATAATACAATACTATTACCCGGCAACATCCAGGCATTTGAGTCTCTGCTGCGTCCCTCATAACAATGACAAATATCCAAGCGTACTCCCATATGACGTCTGTTGTTACACAGCTTGGCAGCCCTCGACAAAACCTGGCATGTACACAGTAATAGAAAGAGATGCTGCAATTCAGCATGACTGGTTCATGCTTAAGATTATATATAGATTCTTGAGGCCCCGATGAGGACTAAACCATGAATCAGAATAAGCATCGGATGACCCTTTAAATGATATTCAGCTCACGTCTTGTTACCCCATGAATCACACCTATTTTAATGTGTCCTGATCGCCTCAATGGGAAATATGACGGGATGGGAAAGCGTGGCCTGTTTTCCTCTGGCTCGCCCTTTCCCCCGATCGGTCTTATTTTAGTACCTTCTCCCGACCCCCAGGACAACCACCAGCGAGGTAACGTTGGATACCTAGCGATGTCACGCGCTGTGCAAACGTCCCATCAATAATGCATGTGTTTTGTAGTCTTTCCTCTCCATCGCAGCACGCATGCCCCTCGACGTACACACACTGGAAACGTGAGGAAATGTGTTGTCTGTTGTTCTTTTTTGTGCAGTGTTGGTCGACTGCTTGAGATAAACCACCCTTATTTTTCATGTGATTATGAGTGATATCGTTTCTCAAATGCTGCCGTGTTTGTGTTGTTGTTGTTTTTGGATACAGAACGTGCCAGGAAAACCAGTTAGATCCCACTACCACTGTCATATTTTTATCCCCCCCTTCTTTATTATTCATGTATTTCCACTGTACTATTTTCAAACGGTACGAGGAATTGACTGTTGTTTGAGATCTACCGTGATACAAAGTCATTGAATAACATTCAGTCATTTGACTCAGTAAGGAAATTGAATGCAGCAACGTCTACAGCGTTTTTTTTGCTACGAGGACAGTAGGAACAGTTCAGCTACCGCAAGGAACAGACTTTGTGTAGGCTGAGAGGGGATTTTGTAGCGTTATTCTGGTGTTCCGCCACGCAATATCCGGTCTCTTACTTCCTATGAGCCGTATAAGTTAACAGGTCCCGGAGCGAGGAGAATGAGAATATGACTAGCGTAAACAACACCAGCAAGCAGAATAAATATGCAGTTTTCACCCAAAAATTGACAGAGCAATATCCGAAACACGGAGGGATATCCCTTTATCTAAAAGTCTCTGTCAATTCTCTAGCCAATAAGTCTAATTTGGAGCATCCATTCTAGGGGTTCCATAAGGAGATGAGACCACCCTCGGATTGAGGTCAGAGTTCGTGGCAGCAACACCATATACTGTTTTGAGCGATTCCTACCGAGCAGCCTTTTCTGTGAACATTGTTAGAAAGTAGGAAAGGGAAGTAGGGGTTTGATTCTATAATGTAGGTATTTTCAGGCAATATTTCAATGCATTCCTCACCTCACCTTTCCAGCAGCGGTGAAAGACGACTCCTCAACCCAGACCAACGCAAAATGAGTAGTAGGATAGCTACTTGGATAACTGGTAATAACTGATCCTTCAAGCAAAGCAAAAGAGACTGGGAAAAAAGTGAGTTAAAGACATCACATAGCATCCCATTAACAGAATTAACTTGAATTACCTTGATACCTTGATTCATTTCTGTGGATCATGAAGAAAGTCAATATTCTGTAGCAAGGGTATAAATCATTATATTAATAAAACCTTTGGGTTGCTCTGAAACATATTTGTTAATAAAATCTTTTTTAAGTATCTTTCCCACAAAATCCTCTCACAAAATGTTACCATAACTTGAATCCACAGTTTGGTGGACAACTTAAGATAAAACTTTTGTGTGGCTATTTTTCTTTCCCAGAATAACCCAATTAATTCAGCACTTGGCTTAAGTCCTCTGATTGAAAACACGAGGCAGGTATGTATATCCAACCTAAATGGTTCTGGAAAAAGCCAGAAGTGGGATTGTGTGACTCAGATTAAGCATGGCATATTGCCGGAGAACTACTGCTAGGGCTCAAAAGCTGAAGGACATTTGCTTGTCACTTGCTAAACAGACACTCAAACTGTAAGTCCCGGTGCAGTCTGGATTCGTCCCCAAAAGCCTTTCCGTGTGTTTAAAGTGCTGAGTCATTGTTTTGACAGAACCAGTCCCGGTAGAATATCATGTTGCATTCCTCCTAGCGTTTGATTGTGTTGTCCCTGGTTATTTCTGCATAATTGCCTTGGCTCATTCAAGTCAAAAAACGATTGAAAATATATTTTGACATATTTCCAATGATGTACTTTTTTTTCTCATTATTTTCCGTTTAACATAATGTTGAAGAATGCCAGGCTGCATCACAGAGATAGTCTTATCTTGTATTCAGATACTGTACACCCAGATAGTGTCTGAGAAGAATTATTGGGGGATTGAACACGCAGCTGTTCGGGCCAGCTCGTTTATCCTTGCTTAACACGAAGATAACCATCAACAATGTTTTCTGCATCGTTGATGAGCACCTTTTCAAACAGGGAACACCCAAAAATACACTCGGTCGATGTCCAGTTCGGCCTAGCTCAGTTCAGCTGGCTGCCTCCAAAAACCTGAAGAAAGTATTCATATTGCTGGCCCTCCAACGACATACAGACACGCATGCATCCACACCGCCTACAGCACACAGGTGGACTGAGGAGTGGTTCCCACAGCAACCGGGACATGATGACTGGAAGTGCGAAAAGATGGATTCTCCTTGACGCTATTGACACACGGTTTCGAGTCGTCTGAACAAAGACAGCCGTCTCCGAACGAGGACGTCGGCTCCCTTTGAGTCGCCGAATTCATGTCGAAAGCGTTCAACCCTGTGTTTCCTTCGGCGGTTCACTTAAGCGGTCGACAAAAGGTCTTGGTGTGAAAACAAAACACGCATGTTGAGTCAGAGAAGGCCACCAGAGAACAATGGCGCCTTTTTCTATTTTGTGTTACAGAACTGCAGACGGGAGAGCTCCCCTCTGCCCATGGCCCCGCCGAACAGCCCCCTGCCACAGCGGGGGTCTGGGGGCCTTAACCACCCCACACACAACACAAGAGTTGAAAAACCCACGCTGAACACAGGGATATCGACAGAGCGATTGTCAGTTCCCTTCTTTATTTATGTCCAGAACCAGCATTTCTTCCTCACACACTATCAACGCTGGGGCAGACCGTTCTCCAAAGAGCCAGACGGAAGATCTCAGCCAGGGGTAGCCAAGTATTTGGGTCAACTTTAGTTCCTCCCTCGACGCTTTAATTTTATTTGTAGCCAAACGTCATTAAGGAGCAAGTTAGGGCATCTTGCTCAAGGACCCCTACAGACAGTGGGCCTAACACCTCACCGCTTTATGAGGCCTGTTACATAGGGGTGTTGCTTGCCTGCTTTTTGTATTCGCCAAGGTTGTATTTTAATAGTGATGTGCTAGTATTGAGTCTCTTAGTTCCGTGGCGTTCCACCAAAATATCCAGGGCTGGCGGTTGTGTTTCAAAGCTATCAAAGTAGTATTTGGGCATACAGCGTTGACTCAGAAACACGAAGAATTCATAAATATTCAAGAGGGACTAGTATTTGTTTTGGGGATGCTAACCACAAGGGTTTCCAAGACTAATAGCCATAAGGTGTCTTAAGGTTCACTGCACATGAGATTACAGAACTAATGTATCCATCAACTAGGGCACCCTCTATATCGATGTGATTGTATTACTATTAGTATTTTAGTTATTATTCTTGGCATAGGGTTGGCCCTGGGGAGAGGGTATCATGCATGTAATGGACTTGGAGAACCGTGTGTCTTCCTCATTATCTTCCCTCATCCTTTGTCCTTTGTTTTAAATTCAGCGTCCAGGCGGTTGCCAGGGTCGTCTCCCGCCGTCTCCCGTCTACCCGGTGACCGTCTCCCAGGACCCAACCCAAATAAACAACGGTCCACTGACGTCTGCTGTGACCTTGCAACTCAAGGTACGTCAATGGCATTGAAATTCATGAGGTCTTTTCTGCATCCTCATGCTTTTACAAGCAAACAGTATCTGGAGAATACACTGAGACGCAGAGAGGGGGTGGAAGGGAGGAGGAGGCAGGGAGGGGGTGGGGGGGCGTCTTGTCTGTCCCACTTCCTCTCATTTTGGTCTTGATATGCACAGTCACGCACTCAAGCACAAGCACATAAGGAGTTTCACCGTGGTGCGTTGTTCGTTTCCAATTGTTGCAAGAAGCATTTCCCGTGCATTATTAATCCTATGCTGATTTCTTGTCATATTTTAGACATCATCCTTCCTTGTCACAATGCTAAGGCTGGCAAATACATACGAGCGGGTACAATGTATGTATTCATGTATTTACATTCTATTGTTGAAAACAATAAATGATTACTTCTCATTCAATAGAGGTGGAATGAGATATCATTTGAATAATTTGGTTAAAAGAAAAGATGTCTATTGTGCTCTTGCCGTTTCAATAGTTAAAGCAATGGAGTAGACCCTCTTTTCTGGTTATTTCTTACACAATAAGGGAGAACTGATGGTGACTGCTCTTTGTCTGTTTGTCAGCCTTTGCCTTTGAACTGTGTAAGAGGAGCAGTGAAAAAAAGGCAGTGAATAAAACGTAATCCCAGCGCTACTCGCACAATGCTTTGGGCAGACTATTAAACTAATAACAGTTAGACTCTTATCGCTCTCAATGTCTTGGCAAAGTCACTTCCACTCTTGAACAAAACGCTACATCTCTGAATGCCAGAACTCGCACTACTTGACTCCTAGGATACACAAAGAAGTTGTGTTTCTAACACTATCATTTCAAGTTGAACGGCAACAGTAGCATTCAAGTTGCAAGTTATTACCTTTAAATTATTCCTCAACAAATCAGCACATATTGTAACTGCAAAGGAGCATGAATGATTCAGTCTCATAATAACACGACTCAAAGAACAAGGACCAGCCGTGCCGAGAGTACGCTACAAACACTGCAGATACGACACATCGATCTGGGACAGGATCCAGATCCTGGGGATGGAGACATGTGAAGGCTTAGGGGCAGAACTGGTACCAGCAGTGAGGCAGCGCGATGGTCATATATATAACCATGATATATTTATAAATCATATATATATATATATAAGAAACATTGAAAAAGGTATGACAGCTAACATCTTTTTCACATGGAACATTTCAATGTTAAGGTTAGAATGAAGGCCAGTGTACGCTTTCCTCTCCAGGACAAAATGGCCTGGAAAGTTGCAGGAAAAATACCAGTGGATTGTTGCCCCTTAGATTGGTGAATGAGTAACAACAAATAATAATGAATTAATATACTATAATATAAAAAATACTGACAAAGATTATTGTAAAAAACGTGTGGATTTTTTTTTGTGTGTTCGAAGAGATATGTGCAGGAACATGGAAGATATGATCCAGTTCTCTCCGTAAATGATGATTCCCTGGTATGAGAAGTGGCATAGCCTGAAACAATACCCCCCTTTTAGTTTATTGGTTTCCCTAATTTGAAGGCCGCAATACTTTGCTGACAACGAACCACTCAGACAATATTGTTTCCGGATTTATTCATTCTTACAATATTCATATCGGCCTAATCTAAAAGGGGTTGAAGTCCCCACATTGCACAGAAATTGACACACACATGGTCGGTAAAGACACACACACACACGCACACACTTCTTTGTTGTGAGCGGGATGTCTTTAACGATGCTGAAGTGCCAATTCTTTCTTTTTCAAGTGCGCTGAATTACCACATTCAGGTTTCATCCTTTCCAAAATAAGAATCATGACGGTGTTTACACTCATGGTTACGAATTTCTCTCTGTGCTGGGAAGTCATTAAGGCAACACTTTCATCCAACACAAGCTACTGTGACTTCAGACACATGCTCGTTTGGAGTCCACCTGGCACATGACATCACCCTGTCACCGATCAGTCCAACGTTGTCACCGGCAACGCAGTGATTGGGGACCGATGACGAGGGTAGGTGATGCTTCTTCAGACTGTATGTCGACCCAAGCGTAAACACATGCGACTATGAATACATATCTACGGTCAGGTGTTATGTACTGCCAAGAGAGTGCACTGTCTTAGCCCAACGTCAGCCTGCTTAGGCTCGAGTCACATCAGACGGCGCATTGCAACATGACAAACTGTCACCAGGACGCAGAGAGCTTTTGTCATTCGCCTCGCATTAGTGCTGCACCAGGGGGGGGGGGGGGACATACAAACGCATCACTGCTCCTCGCAACATCGCCAGCATCCGGATGATCCATGGCATGCATTATTTGTTTTTCCTGAACTGAATACTCTGCACATCGTATGAATCACACGGTATGCAGAGTGTTACTAAAGGGCAGCACAGTGTTAGGGGGGTTCGGTTGCTCGGTTCCCAGCCGGAAGGTTCCGCGTTCGATCCCCTATGTCCGCAGTCCAACCGATGTTGGCATCCTTGAGCAACATGTGTAACTCTTATGACCTTTATAATAATTCACTCGGACACTATTAAAATATCTTCTAAACGCACTAATAGATAACCCTAACATGGACAAACTTTTAATCTATTCCAATGACTTAGTGGCAGTATTTGTGCGGAGGCAGTTTGTTTGTGTCTAAAGCTGGGCAGACAGCCAAGGCGTTTCATACCAAACCGAGCTGATAGCACCACATGACCTTTGTGTTAGCCCGGACCTTCACATCCTTCATCATTGCATTAAAGCAATTTTTTTATGTTAAAAAAAACAAAACAGCCATTAAACGGTTCCATGCGCCATTCAAGTGCAGCCCACACAAACAGGGCTGCGACATATGAAACACTAACACCCCCAAACATATATAAATTAAAGATGATGAAATAGAATGAAAGCAATATGTGGAATGTAACGAGACAAACAAAAGTTAAGTGGTTGTTCTTTGGGCCCCTGGGAACCAGCCACCCTCCATAAACCAACAAGCCAGCCCGAGTCCTGTTTATTATGTTAGTTGTAGTGGTGACCTCGTCGCTTTTCTCAACATGCCTTCTCAATTCCAGCGAGAATTAAGTGTACACTGCTATGGGCTTGGAGAATGTTAGCAGCCTTAAATAGGCTGGAATATAATGGTACACATCGCATGAAACATTTCGCTGGAACATTTAAGCGGAAACCATTTGGTGTAAATTAATTCCTGTGCTGGCAATTCCTTTCCACAACCAGGTTATCACAATGTATGAAGGCCATAATGTATTTAGAACAGCACTCTTGAATTATTGAGTGAATACATTTGAACCTTTATAAAAGGCATGATCACCAACAATTACACTATACAATATAGCATAGAATATATCAGGTACACTGTTAGCTTCAGGTACATTGCATTTCATTTTAGAATCCTGCCCATAGGCGCCCTAGTAATAGTATCAGTTATGCTTTATTCCATTTAGCTCAAATCTTCCATCATTAAAAATGTACAAAAAGCCAGCACTTCCAATAATAAACATCCCAAAATGCTTCACAGGCGGTCGATTGCATACTGCATGGCAAAATTACAGTCAGTATAAACAAAAAACGATTGAAGCTCAACTCTTCTGCAAATTTGGCCAAAATTTTGGAAAAGTGTTGAAGATCACTTTGGCGGTAACGTGGTGAGTCACACGTCCGTACATCGTCACGCCAGCTGCACAACAACAAACGAGAGGAATCCCCCTGGTCTAGTGCCCTAGTAGTAGGCTACTACTACGAATGCTACCGCATGCTTCAGAGGAAAAAATGCAAATATATCGTAACGCGCAAGCACCCTTGCTATCGTTAGCTGCCGCGGTGTCTGAAGCCGCGGTCGTGTCAACAGCACTTAGCTCTGAGGTATCCTCTCTGAATCCTCCTCCACCTGTGCGCTCCGCACCGGCCCAACCACGGCCCAACGCAACACAACCGAGAGGGCCAACAGATGCAAACCGGTTGATAGGGGGAAAGCCGCCCAGGGCCTGGCCACGCTGCGGTTCCTTCTCGGCTAACGCTGAGCCCTCTCAGGTCCGGCGGCGGCTTTCACGTCCTAATGGGCCCGGAAAACCGATGCAACGCATTCCATTATCCTCATAATGGTATCACTTTTTTTTTTTTGGGGCGTTTTGAGGCGAGGCCAGAGTGTGGAAACTGGATCTCTGTGAAAATATCAATTTCGTGTTGAGATTGTCGGTGGACTGTTTTCTTTTCGTTCCGGGAAATAAAAAGAGTTAACCTCTTGAAGCCGTTTAGCCTGGTGGCTGTATGCGCAATTCACAGATATTTCAGCGAGTCTGTGGAATATAGCCATCGCAGTGCGGGCACGGGCTTGAAACGGCTTTCATGGAAGTACGTCATTGACATGCAACTGCCCAGCATAGCATTGGCTTATAAAAAATACTTGGTAAATAATTTTCCCATTGAATGGTTTTGCTCGCTTCACTGGATGGGGTCATTCTTCTTTGTAGCGCACTCTATGATAGTGAGCAGCCCTTTCATGGTGTGTGTGTGTGTGTGTGTGTGTGTGTGTGTGTGTGTGTGTGTGTGTGTGTGTGTGTGTGTGTGTGTGTGTGTGTGTGTGTGTGTGTGTGTGTGTGTGTGTGTGTGTGTGTGTGTGTGTGCGTATATATGTGTGAGTGTGTGTGTGCATAGAAACTGCAACTCAAAGTTTAGACGAAAAACAAAAACGGAAAACAAGATGGCAAAATAGGTGTCACCTATTCAAAACAACCGACGAAGGCTCCTGCGTCCAAGGGGAAATGTCTTTTGTGTCCAATTTCAGTAATTAGCGGGAGCTGAACTAAACAGCATTGTCCACAGCACGTCTGAGAACAAAAGGAGGAGCTTTGCCTCATTCCCCAGCACACACTCCACAATCCCACACTCCACAATCCCAATCTCCATTTCCAATGTCCTCATTTTCTCGCCGTTTAATTGACTCATCCTAATGCACCCTCCGACTCGGAGACAAGAGAACTTCTCCCTGGCAATGCGTGCTAGTGACGTTTAATAGCCACATTAGCCACACATGGGAATCTGCAGTGGAGCAATGTTGTACTCCAAGTATATTGCATGCCCTGTGAGCCATTGCCTGCCCTCCAGCAACACATTACATAAGGGGGCAATAGATAAATAACAGTTAAATAAACCCAACAGCAGCAGAAAAGCACCCACCAATGGGGCAGGCTTATCTTACGCTGAAGTCAAACAAATGGCATGGAGCAAAACGGAGGGAAATCCATTGAAAAGCTCCCTTTTTGCTAATACATTGGTATGATGCTAAATGCTATGCTATTATACTGAAACAACCTCCAATTTGGTTAATTTGGCTTAAAATTAAAAAAATTTTTAAAGATTGGTCAAAGGCATGCAGGCAAATGCACAGTGGGATGTGCTAACATTACTAAATAACAAGTTGAATTCACCCTAATGAAAAAAGAATATCTATATATAACTATTGGTCTGAATGATTTGTAAAAAGCTGAACCTTGTTCTATGCATACGACACTAGACAACGAGACAATACAAAACTCCAGACCAGGATATTCTATACCATTCTATACTGTATTACTATATACTATTGTGTATTGGAAAATACGTTTTCAAAATTGTTTGTGATAAATTGTTTGTGTTAAACTGTTTGCTAATTTGCACGGGGAAGAGTGAGTCATTAAATAACAGTTCCAGCAATTCAGAAACAGATTAAGTGATTTCATACTGCTAAGACAAATACTATCACATTGACCGTCAATAAAATCTCATAAACTGTTATATGTTAACAAAGCCATCACGAGACACATCGGAAGAACGTGTACGCTAAAAAGCCTTTCTGTGCAGCTACAGCTGTACAGTTATCTAGCTCTCCCTAAGTACGCGATGCATGCCTGCGCTGACATTAAGCGCATGGCATTTCCTACAAGAATACATCCGTGGCATACAGGCACTGTTCTCTGAGTTGAATTATTATTATTAAGCAATAACCCAGGCAGCGAAAGGACCTTCTCAAATATTAAATAACACAAAACCTACGAACAACTGGCTCGTTCCAAAGGCCAGCAAAGGCTGTAAAGATTAGCAGGGGACTTGCTCCCAGGTCCTTCCTCGCATTAAGGTGGATGAGGATGAGGGGATGGGGAGTTAAGGTTAATGCCAAGAGGGGGAATCTGGTCTATATAGTCGTTTCACAATCCCTGGCACAAAATTGTTACGGCTGGCTCGAATGCCGAACATAATAAGGGACACAACACAAAGGTTTTAAGTTCTTCGTTTTGTTTATTGACAACTAAACATAAAGTACCTGAAAATCACAGGAAACAAACTACAATGGTGTTGCTGCAGTGGAGTTGAGAGAGAGACTGGTTAATTAACCAAAGTCACCATGTAAAAAACGAAATTATGGTCTCAAATCGTGACCCTCTGGTTAGATATTACCCTCTATCTCTGAGGAGGTGGAGAGAATCCTTCAGCCCCTACACACAATAAACCCTCACACTAGCCCTCCAAAATCTTCATAGATCCTGAGATTTTACGATATGGGATTTTACATTTCTCTTTGAAATCATTGCCTTTTAATGTTTGTCCTTGGAAAGCAATCAGAATGGTCTTTGTGTTTGAAGGTTGCTTCATGAAAATGCTTGAGTGTTCATGGGAATATTGATAGTACATGAATTTAATCTTCGCTGCCAAATGACAGCAGTGTGACGATAATGACCAGAGGTTCTAAGTACTATTAAGTTGCACTTGAATGAGATATGAGATAACCAAAGATCTGTGCCATCACGTATATATTTTCCACTCTTGTGCAGGTGGGTGATGAAGAGAGTTCACCTGTTCTCACAGATCACCGGTACCATACTGCTGACTCATTACAGTTGGCTATCAATAATAACGCCAATGCACAACATTTACAATACCACGCCCTTTAACTAACCTTGAGTCAGAAACGAACCATCATTTACATACCTTGATTCAGTTGATTAACTTTCCATGAACTAACCTTTATACACTTGATTAACTATCGTTGAATAACTTGAAAAAGCTAGGGTAGGCAATTTATTTTAGATTTCTTTTTCACATTTGTTAAAAATGTTCTTAACTAATAAATCAAATGCTCTTAAAAAAGGGCAAAAATCCAGATCCATCTGTGGCTGTTGTGGGCCAGCTGCAAGTCATCCAATCATATCATCAGGGCTGAATTAAATGATTGGATGGTTTACCTGTTGGTCTACCTACCTGTCTAGCTTCCTACACATACTCAGCACTCACCAGTGCACTTATTGCACATGACCAGAGTCCTCCACAAGGCCAGGCAGACCTACATCGCTGAAGCTAGCAAGCTAGTCACATGTTATGGGGAAGTGGCTTTGGAGGGAGTCATTTCTTTCCATCTAGCCTACAGGTTTCTCCAAATTGCCTAACCCAACATCTTGATTAATGTCTTGATACCTTGATTATCGATATGATTTAAAACCATGTCGTAGAAGATAGGGTGTTTGTCTCCCCAATATCCGCACACTATCTACATAAGTCCTAAATTATTCAAAACGTGACTGCTAAATTACTCGAAATAACCTTGATTTCCTTACCCTGAACCTTAACTTGGCATTTAAACTGATGACAGAGAACATTCCAGAATTGACATGAACAAAGACAATGCTCGCACTGCCAAAGTTTGGTTGGCGAGTGGCAACAGCAAGCTCATATTTTCCAAAAACAACTCAGGAAGAACCTACACCTCTGAGGCCTGAAACCGTCTCCTATCATGCACGTCCCCACATTGTGGAAAACAAAGAGTTTCACATGCACCAAGGGTGGCGGGGGGGGGGGGGGGGGGGGGGGGGGGGCCTGTGTGGATGTCAAACAGAGAACAGGGCACTGCCAGCGACTTAAAATGGTATCGCTGAACTGTAGTCAGACCAGACCCCCATTAGTGTCCTACTGATACCAAAGCCAATAAACACTTGCCACTCACAGTTGGAGACAAGCCAAGACCCCGGGGAAGCGGATGCATTTAAAGGGCTTCTAAGGGACTCATAGGGCAAGCTGTTTACACACGGGGACCGCGTGTGATGTCACATGTGTGAGCGTCGTGTGGCAGATGTCAAAAGGAAAATCGAAATTACTGGGGTGTGACGAGTTACTTGATACAGCAATAGTAATCTGGGTCCAGCAGTGCTACTATTTTGCATCAGATAATCTTGGAGAGGGGGGACGGTGCTGAAGCTGGGCCAGGAACCCAAAACCGTAAGGGTCGGAGGTACCCCTGGTTTCCTGTTTTGTTACAGTGATATTCAGCAAAAGATAAACGGGTTGCTGGTCGAGTTTACAGAGTTTACAGTCACTTTTAATACTTTACTACTTCTGGCCGAGTTTCTGTTTGCCAATTACGCTTACTTTAATCACAGATCCCTGCCTCTTTTAGGACGATTAGACCAGGAGGTGGTCACAATACCCCCGGATGTAATTGATCACTGAAAGTCACCACAAATAGTGATTAATTTCAGTATTAAAGATATCCCTGCTGTGAAATGTACCATGATTGACGCACACATATGAATGGCAACGAGGAGGAAGCCCAATACAGAAATAAAATGCAGCCTTGGAGTCCTACCTCTCAATGTATTAATAGATAAATGAGCAATCCATCCTACACTTGTCATGTCGCGCTCAACTGGGAAGCACAGGCGACCATCTCCGAATCCGCAGAGCGGACAAAAGTGAAGCCCTCATCTATCCATGTTTTTTTGTCATTGTTGAAGTGGTTTGTTATTCGGCTAAACAAACATATTGGGTACTGTGCCAAAACAGTGTGTTGCAGTAATTGAGTCTCAGGAAAAAATAAAAAGCATACGAAAATGACCACTGGTATAATTACTGCTCTTCACGAGTAGAGCTAGAATCGCAAAAAGACTAAGTTCTGTACATAAATACTAGGTATTTATGGATGAATGAGAGGCTTCACATGGCTCAGAAAGGGTATTATTGACGTTGCATCTTCATCCTCGTTGTGCTGAACAATCGTGTGCCGGAGAGAGTGAAATCACACACTCGACACTGTGCACCTGCTCACATTTTACGAGACTGCAGCAGCACACCGATCTGCTTTTTCCATTTTAAATCGGCCTGCTTTTTACCTACAGCACAGAGAGCTTTCTGCTCAATTAATTTCTCGGCATTCCTCTTTTTCATAAATACAGACATCTATAGTCGTCCCAACCTGGACCTTGACATGACATTCAGCGTCCTCTTCATTGGGTACTGATTGGCACTTTAACATCAGGCATATGAAAACAATTCGGTAACAAAGGGTTTTGCGAGACAAACAGGAGGCCCGCTCGACTGCTTTTGTGACAAACCCCCTCCCCAAAAGCCCTCCCCCCTCCCCAAACCCGGGCGTCTGATGGGATTCCTGTGATAGCCTTTTTTTATCCTAACATTGGTTTCACCTTGTTACCCCGATGGTGTTTAGGACTGCAAGGCATCATGGGTACAAAAGAGATTAGAAGCGATTAGGCCCTGGATCACGCTGATGGCACACTTTGCAAATGATTCATTGTCCCTCGATATTCTGTCGCAAACCTCTTTCCAGATCATTACAGCAGATTTGCACCTTCTGAAGCCCCCCCACCCACCTCCAATGAACAGCATGGTATTGAGAAACCATTCTTCAAATTCCACACAAAAAAACACCTGCAAATGGGTTCTGAATAGAGGGACGGCGA
Source organism: Gadus morhua (assembly GCF_902167405.1). NCBI lineage: Eukaryota > Metazoa > Chordata > Actinopteri > Gadiformes > Gadidae > Gadus > Gadus morhua. Next base: position 5,086,369 of record NC_044056.1, on the reverse strand, counting down.
ATCACTCTTCCGCCTTCAACGTCATTTTCTTGAACGCCACACGCACTCCCTTTATTGCTATTTGGTCATATCTCAGGTGATTTGTCTGCAGTATGCAGTCGCACGCTTATGGCCAGGGATTTTGTTCCCTGCATTGTTACTTTTTTCAAAATAGAATCACCCATCAGGGTATACGTCCTTTTTACTTTTCGCTCTACATAACCAAACACAAAACCTCAAAGAGACTCGGACAAGCGCCACACTGGGATGAAGGCAAAGCGCAAAGCCGTCACGCAAGAAGAAACATCTCACACACTAACCGTATCTCCTCACGCAGCAGGCTTTCAACATAAGGAGTGTGGTTTTCGATTAATTATTTCTGACATCAGCGCTTCACAAGGTGATAGAAGGCTGTGTGTTCTTGTGTCCTCTTCACACGGTATTCAACCATTGAGCGGTCGAGGCCATTAGCCGTACCTCGTGTTCCCATCCAGACTCCCTTCTTTCTCTTCATATTGCCCGTCACTCACGGCTGCCAAAACAGACGCAATAACCGGTGTCCTCCATTAGGCCAGTTTCAGTTGAATGTTGACATGGTGTACCCTTTTCCTGCCGTGTTTTTGTGTGGTAGTTCAGAAACGGTTCAGTTGTTTCAGAGGCGAAAGTTGACACGCTTTGTGAGGGTAATTTTTGGGCTCATTTTAGACAACCTCTAGGTCACTTTAGCTAAGTAGACATTTTTTGTCCTTCTTTTCACTCTTTGTTGTATTTCCTGAATGGACCATTTTTTTTTATCATAATCCTTTTATAGAGAGAGAGAGAGAGAGAGAGAGAGAGAGAGAGAAAATATGAGTGACAGATAATTTTCAATCTCTCCTTATTCAGCTTCTGTTCCGTCCCATTTATTATATCTATCGAAAATACGATGGTCAATAAAAATGTGAAAAATCTAAATGACATCAGTTGCATTTCTGTCATGATTCCCCATAACGCTTTCCCATTTAGTCTTCCATCACTGGGGGATAAGAAAGCAATTACATTTTTTTCTCATTTTCTATACCTTTAGTCTTGACCTTGTGTTACAATAAAATGGGGTCTATTGTACCCGGTGCTAAACACACACTGTCAATGGAGAGGAACCCATTTTACCATGCTATTTTGGCATTCACCAAAATCTTACTGTTATCCTAATTATGATGTGTGTCTTTGTGCGCATGCAGGCCTGCATGTGTGAGTCGGGAAATATGGTTTGTTCAACCATATTTCTGCTTACCGTGAGGTAAAACAAAATAACTAGGTTTTATCTTACTTAAAAATGACATTGTAAATTAATTAACACAATTTAAAATAAATATTCACAAGATAACCGTGGATGCTGTAGTGTTTGTTCATTTTGGACACACTTTAAAGCCATAGGGCCCTATCTTGCATCCGGCGCAATTGACCTTCTCACTGGCGCATGTGTCGATGCTAGTTTGCAACTGGCGCAGAGCGTTCTATCCCTCCTGTGCCACTCGTCGGTAAATTAGGGAATGATCTTGTGCCCCAAGGGGCGTTTCGGCGAAAGGGGGGGGCGTGATCTGGCGCAAACGTTCCCTGGTGCTACTTTGCAGTTTCAGAAACCATTTGCGCCACAAACCAGGAAATACCTGGTTTAAAGTCAGTGGCGCGTTGTTCAGATGCTATTTTAAGGGCGCATGCATAATGTTGCTTTTGCACCTCGCGCATACACTTTGCTTCTGTCATCTACCTAGCCACACATTCTTGGTAAATTATTTGGGAAAGAACAGCTGATACAACGGTAATAAGTTGTACTTTTAAATCAACGCATCTGCAAACACCGTACAGCAAACACATATTTTGTTGACACAGACATCGTGTACATGCCCATAACTTTTAGAATTGGAAGAAAAAAACCTTAATCCATGTGTGAACTAGGCCATATTATTTGGCCATAAACTGAGCCATTTGAAGTTTGAAATGCATGTGCATCCGTCTCATCGGGGACTGCAGACGCGCTGTCAAAATATGAACTCGTCAGATTCAAATGCGCTCATGGCTCTTAAAGGGGATGGGAGCTGGCACTCTCATTGGTTTATTGCACGTTACGCCCAAACCACACCTACGGGTAATTAGGCTACTTCAGACCAACCCTATTTAGATTTAGGCCGGGCGCAAGAGTCATTTATGAAAAAGATAACAGCACAAGACGAGGTATACATCACACGAGTACATGGAACCTGAATTGCATCATTGATTTAAAGCATTTGTTCCAACGTGGCTCGGAAAAGGACGAATGCAATGTTTTGAAGGGTTCACAAGACGAGCAAAAGGCAAAATAGAATTTGACATTTCGGTCGATTCCTCCTGAATTTCAATTACCTTGAGTCGATAGAAAGCCTTGTGTGGGCTTACCACACATGCTGTACCACTAGTTGTTTTGTACAAGCCACAGGGAGTAGTTGGATTTAAAATAATTCCCTGGACCTCACTATACATGAAATAAACCGATCCTATTTTAAAAGCAAAGGATCTGGTTGCGAAATTTTTGAGGCAGACACTGAGAGACTATTCCGCACCACGTACATTGCTCAAAATAATAAAGCATTATGGACAACATGGACTGGAACCATTCCGTCTTGCAACACAGACCAAAACGCACCGATAAGGCCGTCAACATGGGATTAATACCAGACATGTTCAAATTTGATGGATGAGAGATTATCAACATATTATAATCCTGACTGTCTGGCCAGACTGTCTAGTGCCCACTGTAGTCACATCACATCCCAAGGGGTGTCGACTGATAAACACATCATATGTTTTGACAGGTTTGACAACTGCGGGAAACATTATGTTTGACCTTGGGCCAAGGCCCCCCCCCCCCCCGCCGCCCTCCCAACGGGGGACGTAATCTCTGGTAGATGTGGTGATTCAGGAGATCTGAGATGTGATGACCTTCACACACTGCTGCTCTGAAATCACCGGGCAAAACCTGCCCAAATAAATAAATAAACACAAAGCAATGCAGCATGCCCGAGATAATGCTTAAAGCTGCCTCAGTGCTGGTGGTGGGGGTGGTGGTGGTGATGGTGCTGGGATCTGATGGGGCGTAGCCTTACAAATGAGTCAGAGTAAGTAGCCAGCATGTGATGGTAATCTGAACCTGAATCAACACAACCAAGGCCTCAGTTGAACAATTTTACGGTGACTTTTAATAAAGACACATCGCTCATTTGGAGGTCTGTCCAGTTGTAGAATAAACCAATAACATTGAAATCATAAACATATTGATTGACACGTTTATAAGTATGTGTTCAATATATTTATTTCTGTATGCCTCAAACCAAGAGTGACTAATATGAGTTTTACGCATTATCCTTTTTGGGATTACAATATCACATAAACGATTATTTAATGCTATAAAATCAAATGTTCATATTAGTGGAGCACAATAGGGCTGAAACTAGTACAAATGGTCAAAATGGGTGACTGGATGTTATTACCAAAACTGGCCGCTAGGAAGAGTCTGTCACATCAAGGAGGAGTGAGTGTAGGTTCCCTACACTCAGTGTAGGAGTGAGTGTTTCCTCATCAGTTTCGTAAAATACCTTTAACCCAATAAAGCCAACCAGCACAACACTGGCTGCATACAAACACATCTGTTCCAACCACACTACAACACTCAATGCTATTTACGATAAAAAACAATAAAACTACAACACCTAGACCACACCAATCAACATTTATACAGCGTGGGGAAGACCAAGTTTGGATAAACATTCAAAAGAGACAATCTCTCACCCAGCAGCTCACACATACATGGGGAGAGAGAGAGAGAGAGAGAGAGAGAGAGAGAGAGAGAGAGAGAGAGAGAGAGAGAGAGAGAGAGAGAGAGAGAAGCTCAGACAGACATGCCAGAAAGCTAGGAGAGAGAGTGAGAGGGAGGAAGGGAAAGACGGAGGGAGAGGAAGATAGACGAGAGAGGCAGGGAGGCAGGGAGAGAGGGAGAGAGAGATCCCCCTCTGTGTCTCCAAGTATTTGCAAGGGGGCAGGGGGACACTGCTGCACCTCTAAACACTAGTCTATAAATCCCGCTCCACATCGGGGAATACTCCCACTCCCTCGCTTCCATCTTTGGGAAAAATCTGACCTTGGCTTCTTGTTGTTGTGCCATGAAGCTGGGATTAAAGGAAATCTTTCCCCAACACACATTTCGCTGCGAGAGATCTTCGTCTTTTTATGACCCAGACTTTCATTTCTCTATTTTGAACTGCAATCTATGGCTATTGACAGAGAGAGAGGGTGAAAGCACATCAGAAATGGTGGATCCTACCTTATTATATTCCTCATTGGACCATAAGTGGGTCACAAGACTCAAAGTCATCCTGTAAAGTTTTAGAGACAAACTTTTGGTCTATACTGCACTGCTGTCACATCAAGGTTGTAGAAATCAGCTATTCTACAGGTTAATACAATGCCCAACGTCCACAACCTACCTGCAGGTTAATGACAGTGAAAAAACTCTATGCTATGTGACTAAATGGGAAATAATATACAAGAACACATCCTTGGACAATTATTGTGATGCAACCCACTTTGACGGACATATTTGGGGTGGGAGACGGACACAACAGCTATAGTGTCTAAATCTCGGATTTTGAAAGCCTTCTAACTCCTCGTTATTGCAACAAACTCAGCCAGTTATGTATTCAAGCCTATTTCTGAGATCTGTCCTAGGCTTCTACATACTATCACATGTATATGTGTTCAAACATAACCCGAACCTTTATAGCTGTTTCCGTCACACCAGAAGAGACATTTCTGTATGGGCTGGCAGCCAATGTGGCTAGGAGTGGGATGTTGCACTAGGATGTGAGCTAGCATTGGAAGACAAGAGGCTCTGCAAATGGAACCCTTTAAGCGGCACTGTCATGCTTTGCTATTTTTTTATAGAAGTGTACTGCTGCATCCACGCTTAGTGAAAAGATGTCAGTGTTCAAAGTGAACAGTCCCCGCAAGAACTATCGCAGAGAAGTTTGACTGCTGACGCTGTTGATCACCAAACCCAGACCAATTACGTCAAAGGTCAGACTCTCTAACATTTTCACAAAAAACGAGTTCATGTTGGCAGACCATAAATATTTCACAATAGGCGTTTGAAGTAGTACTCTCTTGTATCTGAAATGTGGCCCAGGGTGACGGCTCCCCTTAAAGACTCCAAGTCTGCCCAGGACCTGACACATGTTGCAGGCTTGCACTTGGCCATCAACAATTACCACGGTCGATCTTGATACCGCGCAATTATGCGCTGCTGTAGATTATGGTTGTCTCCCCGCCCCCCCTTACTTTGTTTGCCTAATTGTATCCCCACGAGAAATTGGTTACTCCAATTTCGACGGCACCTTACTATAAGAAGACGTTATCAGCATCAGGTAACTTACACCGGTAGAGTAACAACAATTACTTTGAGAACGATGTGTTGGTTGACATGAATCCAATATGGAAGGGGGAACGGTATGTCAGTGGATGACTCCGAGCGCTGAGCAGGGAACCCAACGCTCAGTGACTCACTGCGTTGATCCATAGGCGTTCCTCATGGCATTTGTGTGTGTATCTCAAGCACATGTCACGCCGAGCTGTTATACGGGGAATTTGGGTATTTCAAGGATGTGGTGGATATATTCTTCAAAGCGCTTCATTTTGACACACACACACACACACACACACACACACACACACACACACACACACACACACACACACACACACACACACACACACACACACACACACACACAGGGGGGGGGGGAGGGGGGAAGTGTTCTCGGCCAAGATAATCACCATGCATTTCAGACGGGCCAACAGTCACATCCTTAAACACTTAAACACCAACCTCAACACTAGCATTTTCCCAGCATGCAAGGCAGCACACCCACCCATCCTATCGGATTTTTCTCTATTCTCCCGTGAGCGCTTTGTGTTCCACACAACGGAAGCTCCTATAGATTGTTGTCGGCCGCTTCCTCCGCCGACGGAGGCCGCAGCGACCGACGATGAATTCAATAGGAGTGATAAGCGCCGCCGTTCTCCCCCCGTCACCACCTTATGGCCGCGCCGCAAATAGAATAAGAAGAGGAAACTCCCGGGCCGCCTGCGTCCGTCCGCCATACATCTCCAGCCATGCGGGAGGCCCTCCGTCAGCTTTACTGCACATTGCCTTTCCATTCAGCCCGCCCCGCGATGACTGATGGCGCCGCGCACGGCGCCGGATAACTACGGCAGTGCGGGATGATAAAAATGGTAAAACACACATCCTGGACAGGAAATTGGCCGTTTTGAAGCAATTGACACAGAGGCAATTGACAGAGCAGCGGTGGCAGGGGCGCCTTTCTGCCACCACTCCTCTCTCTCTCTCTTTCTCTCTCTGTCCCTCCCTCTCTACCTCCCTGTCTACCTCCCTGTCTACCTCCCTGTCTACCTCCCTCTCTTTCCCTCTCTCTCCCACTCTTTGAAATGGAGACCAAGGCTCTCTCTCTCTCTCTCTCTCTCTCTCTCTCTCTCTCTCTCTCCCTCTCTCCCTCTCTCTCTCTCTCTCTCTCTCTCTCTCTCCCTCAGTATCCCTTTCAGTCTCTTAGTCTTTTAGTGGCCCGGTGGCAGGGCACCCGATACGGCCATGGTCCATTGGATGCGGCGCTCACTGCTGAGGTATTTCCCTAACTACAACATTGATATGCCTCCTCACGTTTGGATGGTATAACACCGCCCCTGTATGGCGCTGCAGCAGGGATCAATGGAAACCGGGTTGCAGACGCTGAGATAAGACATTGGAGGAGGTGCGATGAAACAATTACCTGTTAGGGGATCAGTGTTTCAATGGGGGAGCCCTAAACCCTCTGGGAAAAGTAATCTCCAGGAACAAACGAGTACACGGGAGAAAGTGGGTGGGAACACCGATCGGCAGAGATGAAGCTGGCGGGAATTAGTCATGGGTGTTTCACAGATCACATGCAATTGTATTGATACTCTGTCCTTTTTTCAAATCAACCATGGGGTTGACTGGTACCTTTCGGTTATCAGTAATCACTTTTGGTTTAGGGCGCACTTAGACGCATCAAATGTACATAGTCTTCGCCCCTCGCTGGGACTCAAAGGAGCGTCGTCATTCTTCGCTATCTTCTAATATGAGAGAGTACTTCTTCATACGTGTGCTTTGAACGATGCTGTGGCCTGCAACATCAGCTCCAATTCCTGGATGAATGAAATCATTGGTCCAACTTTTTGAAGATTATTTTGTTGAACCTGTGATGCAACCAGAGTTTCACATGAATGAGAAAGAACGTGTATGAAGCTGTACTCGCTTAAATCACAAACTGGCAGAGTGTGATTGTTTTCCATTTTTGAAGAGGCGGCAAACCCAAAGTTAAAATAAATATTTGTAGGTTCCATATGCATACATACATATACATATATGAATAGAAATAATATCTTTTCATTGTATTCAAAGATAAGCCACCAAGGGCACAGTGGAGCACGACAGAGCCGACTTTCTACACTCGCACGCAGGTAGATCCAATGTTTCGCATTTTTTAAAAGACCAAAGACCGCTTATTTCTTTGGCGGCACAATAGAGAGAGAGTATCTGCGTCGAATCCTCTCCCGCTTTTCAGATCAGTGTTCAAAAAAAGCGATGATTGTATTGTACCACGCAGTAACTTAAAAAAGTAGGAATAGCTGCAATAGAGGCATCATGGCGCCCTGAGCACCAGACTGGGTGCGATAACTGTGTATTCATTCACAGGATGTTTTTTAACCCACGGCAGCATCACTACCTTGAGAGATGACAGGGATGTCCCACAACTCCCATCCCTCCGGCAATCAACAGTTTTTTCTCCCCTTAAAAGCAAAACAAATTGCTGGAAGACATTTGAATGCAAACTCTAAACTGGGAATTTCTCCAGATCGACCCCAGGTAAAGGCAGATAAAGTAGGTCGATACGTGTGTACTTGGCAGAGCATGGCATTATCCCCTTCAGGGTAAGGTTGTATGATTCCCATCCCAAAACTGCATAAACGTGACTTCCACAATCCGGATTTTCATGCATGTTTCAACCAGCAGACACGCTAGAAACTAAAAAACCCTTTCTCTGTAATGAATGGCGGACGCTCGAGTGTGGAAGCGCGGCAGATCATAGATCATTCTTGAGGCGGGCGGCGCCAGCTTCAGGTATTACTCACAAGCAGTAAGTGCTGTCCCACTGGTCGCCGACAAGGACAGAGCGGCAGGCTGTGAAGAGGCCGGAGTGGAGAGGTGGGGACCTTCTCGCTTCAAGGCACATGCCCTCCGTGCATTCCACCCCTTTGCTCCCTCTCTCCACCTCGCCCAACGCCTACCTGTAATCACAAGTAAACAGTGGAGAAACGTTAACCTCGGCCGAAAGTGAAGCAAGTTGGGAGAAAAGAACACAAGAAACAAACGTGGCGTCTCCTGGTGCTCCGTTTGATGTTTTTTTTTCAGTAGCGGTGACCATGACTAAGTAAGTGCATGAATTATACATGAGTTAAGTTGCTGGTTTTGGGCTTTGATTAAAACAGAGCTGTGTACACTTTGCCGAAAATACATTCTTTGGGTACAATTCTTGTATTCAGTGATGCAAGCGGACATGCCGTTTGAAAAAATAACAATGCAATACTTCAAACACAGATCAACGTGTTGTGTTACCATGATTTGACGTGATGCTACACTTATGTATTGTGTGCTGTATGGTCAATGTGATTTGACATTTCATTGATAATGCTGGAATATACTGTTAAAACACATTACATATATTAACATTAATTAAACCAAGGATACATGTACCAATGTTTCCCTACATCTCTTGTAGGGAGTCAGTCAAATGAAATGACTATTTCAGCCCCGAGCCTGGCTATCTCCTTAATAACCCCTCATAATAATAGACTCTGTCATTCTCCACGAGTGGCCAATGACAACATTTGGAAATGTCAAAGACATTTGCAACCTAAGGTTGAGCTTTAGAGACATTCAGGATTTCGGACAGTATTAGTATTTTTTAAATACTTTCAAATATAATCTCTTTTAAATTGAATAATTTGAATTCGTCGGTATCAAGGCTCTGGTCTAGATATTCTTAACAGAATGTTTATTTATTGCTCTCTACCACAGTCTGCAGTTGTGAAACTTGGGAGGCTAATTTACCTCTTCAAAGCGAGGGTTGTTTGTCTGGGTTAAGGTAAGGATTATTTGGGCAACCGAAGGCTGGGTTTATTGTTAATTAGGATGATTAGCTGATGAGACATTGTAGGTATCAGAATATGTGGGGGGAAATATCCTAGATCACTAACTCTACAAGTTATATATGCTTTATGATAGAGTGAGATCGACAGAAAGAGGGGAGGACATACAGCAAAGGACCATGGGGAGGAATCAAACCCGGGTCACTGCGTTCAGGAGTGGACTGAGCCTATATGGTTCGCGCTCTACCTGGTGAGCCACCGGGCTGCCCTCTAGATCACTAACTTTACACTAACCTGTATGCAACCGGTTTCCAGCAGCACACTGAAGCATCCCCCTTGACGTCTAAAGGCTCCCGGCCGCCCACCTCGAGCACTCTGCCCTACTTGACGTGACACCCTGGGGGGGGGGCATGCTGCAATAACGGACATCACATGCTAGGCTCCCCCTTCCGCAACACGCCATGAGTCTCAATGAAAGCTCCATGCGTCACGCGCCAGTCTGAGCCGCTGCGGGCTATTTAGCTAAAAAAGCAGGGCTGGGTGGAACGGGGAATTGAACCGTTGCTTCCCCAACTTGAAGGCCGTCAGAGGCGGCGTGGTGAAATTATTCCTGCCACTCTTGTCACGTTGACGGCACCGCTGGGAACAGCCCGGCACCGCGGGTCCACCTGGCGCTGCGATGTACAGAATGGAGAGTTGCTCATTTATGCTGAGAGGGCAGCATGGCGATGGGCGAATGAGTTGTGCTGAAATAATAACAAGGGAAGCTCAAAGCCCGGGAGTCAAGAGGGATGGGGAGATACGGAATGCAGTTCCTGTTCCGGCAGAACCACGGATGGAAGGGGCATCTAGGGGGAATATAGGCTAGTTAGGGTGTTCCACCGCCAGCTGAAAAGGTACTGGGTTCGAGACCCCGGTGTCTTTTCGTATTGTTAAATAACCAGACTTTCCTACAGCGTGTCCTGTGGACTGTTGACGTTACGCAAGACGCCTCACCTCGAGGAGGTCCTTATGACCGGTGGCTGAATTCAGTGCAGCTGCGTCTGGGATAAAAGCGTCTGCTAAAGGGACTTGAAAACTACAAGAAAACGAGGCGATTTTCCACCCCTTACTCTTAAACATCTTTGAAAGAAGCAAAGCAAAGGACTAGTGCTGTTGAAGGACACCACCGGGGAGGCAAAAGGAAACAGACATCTCAAGGGTAACAAAACCTCGGAATAACAACTAAAACCAACACAAACACATTACCAAAGGGGCCGCAGAGCCAGCGAGCACCGACCCCTCCGAGGTAACGGAGAACCATCCCACTAATTGTCTTAAATCGCCTCTCCGAGCGGTGTACCAGGGCCACCGTTCGAGACGCTTTGGCTTCTCCCCTCTCTCGCTCCCTCTCGTCGCCGGTTGTCTGTGCCAAGATTAAGCTCTATCTCCCCGAGTGCACATGGATGACGGGAGTCTCCAGGGCTCCGCGCCGCACCGCGCAGTCCCCCCGCCGCCCTCCCCCTTACATCCAGGCACCCGGCACTCAACCAGCCCAACGTTTCTGTTTTCAAGCAGGTTAGCACCCTCTGCCAGCAGCCGCCTGACAGGCTGGGGCGTCACCGGGGCGGCGTGCACCCAGCGCTACCCCGCAGCACCCAGCAGGACGCAGACGACGAGGACCCCGTGACTCAGTGGAGACGCCAGTGGAATGGAGTCTACTCTGTGTGTGCGTGTGTGTGTGTGTGTGTGTGTGTGTGTGTGTGTGTGTGTGTGTGTGTGTGTGTGTGTGTGTTTTGTCTGTGTGGGTCTGTGTGTGCGTGTGTATGTGTGTGCCTGTATGAGTCTGTCTGTCTGTCTGTGTGCGCGTGTGTGCGTTAGTGTGGCTGTTTGTGTGTGTGTATCTGTGTGTGTGTGTGTGTGTGTGTGTGTGTGTGTGTGTGTGTGTGTGCGCGCGTGTATTTGTGTGTGTGTATGAGTCTGTCTGTCTGTCTGTCTGTCTGTCTGTCTGTCTGTCTGTCTGTCTGTCTGTCTGTCTGTCTGTCTGTCTGTCTGTGGCTGTGTGCGTGTGTGTGTGTGTGTGTGTGGCTGTGTGCGTGTGTGTGGCTGTGTGCGTGTGTGTGTGTGTGTGTGTGTGTGTGTGTGTGTGTGTGTGTGTGTGTGTGTGTGTGTGTGTGTGTGTGTCTGATGAAACTTCAGACTTCAAAAGGAAGGCTGAGTTTTAAGACCTTAGCCAAGCAGGATTGTTGAGTCTAAATGTTTAACTCCAGCTACAGCCTTTTTTTGTACAGCCAATCATGTTAGAGGGGACAGATTATGTGTCTGAGTGTGTGACTGAGTACATATGTGCGTGTTGGTGCATGCAGCTATACACGTGCATGTGTGTGTGTGCGTGTGTGTGTGCATGTATTTATGTGCGTGGGTTTATGTTTCTACCAGTGCATTGGTCCCTGTGTGTGTGTACACTCGCGTGTGTGCGGGAAAATGTGTGGGTTTGTCCCTGTGGCTGTGTGTTTGTCCGTATGTATGTGTGTGTCACTGAGTGTGTGTGTACTGTACGTGGGTGATTAGAATTGCTCAGGGAAGGCAGAATGAAAGATTCATTATTCAAATAAGGCTACATTTAAATAAATAAAGGAAATGCTTTATCCATGAGGTGTCAGCAAACTACTGCATTATAGTAATATCCCAGTAATACTTAGTCATACTTCTCTCTGTAATCTTATACCAAACTCACAACCAGGGATTCCATATTAGTTCATTTACCCGTGTTTTAACACAGACAAAGATTTTAAATTTGCGAAGATTATACCATCATGATATTATCCAACTTAAATCTGCCATTACTGGAAAAGAATTCCAGTCACTTCCATAAATGTGTGCATCCTGATGAAAACCCCCAAAACCTCAGCCTGCATTAAATATTTAGTATAAGTATCTTTTTTAACATTCTGTTTAAAACCGCAGAATCTCAGAAGAAAAACTAAGAAAGTGTAAGAGTGGTGTACACATAATTAGTGCGGTTTATCATGCGTTCGTCATACGGGACATACATTACACATCAATAAAACATCCGATATACTCAATAATTCATTCATGGCTTATGTACAGTTAACCTTATTGTGCATGAGAGTGATTATGCAAATGATCGTTCCCAGTACTGTGGGAATAAAGTAACAGTCCCATTAAGGCTAAGTTCAGCCCTGTGTGTCTGGACTGTTGATGGACAGTCACTTGTCATTAGGGGCACAAACGGATATTATAGGGTAATAATAGAGCGTATATGCAATGGAGACTGTGAGGAAAAACCTTTTCAGACCATTTGTCAGCACGTAGGCATGAGCACACAATGGCTTTGAAGGAGCAGGGTAGCTCTCAGGCCAGAATTAATATTACATGACCAGTGTACTGCTGTGCCCGATACACAAACACACACACACACACACACACACACACACACACACACACACACACACACACACACACACACACACACACACGTGTACACTGCAGTTTCATGCACACACATAGACAGTATTGCATGGCTAGTACACTCCCCCTGCCCAATCTACAAACACACACACACACACACACACACACACACACACACACACACACACACACACACACACACACACACACACACACACACACACACACACACACAGAGAAACACACACATACACGTCGCTACACAGCTCCACAGACACAACGGCATGCACAGACACATTCATCCAAATACATGCACATAGCTGCACACACACTGAAACAGCTGCATGTACATGTATAAACTCATGCAAACATATGTAAGTACACACACAGACACACACCCGTTGACAAGCACACACACTTACACAATGTAACTACACACGCACGCACACACACACACACACACACACACACACACACACACACACACACACACACACACACACACACACACACACACACACACACACACACACACACACACACACACACACACACACCAATAATACAAAACAAAAACAAAGGCCTCTGAGGTAACAACTATGTAAGATGCTAGCATTTATTAGCAATAGCAGGCCTCACGTTGTCTTGTTGCAACCAAACATTAAAGTTGCTCTTGCCTTTACCAATTGGTTTCCTGTTAGAAAGAATTATATTTATTATTTCCTTTTCATTTTTTAAGGGTTTTTAAGTTTGGGTTGTGATGGGCTTTTTAATGAGTTTGATTTACCCCAGGCAGAACTGGAGACCTTGCCTCAGACAAAAAAGTTGTCTGAAGCATTTTGTTTTAGAAAGTAAGTGCCAAGTCAGCATAATTTGACCTTCAAGGCTCAGTAAAAAATGTTACCTTGTCCTTCATAATTATATCGTTGCATACATAAACTGTATGGACCTACTAACCTGTAGAGTGTTATTAAATCAGAACCAAGCCTCAAAATCAAGGTTTGTGTTGAACAACAACATGAGCAGCATTGCACCCCTATTATCCTGATATACTTTTGTTCAGATGTAGCCCCGGTTCACTGATCATCTTCCCAGCCTTTAACTTCTAACAATCGTGTTTTAATAGGCAAGCAAGGCTCATCCAGAATGAATGAAGTACGGGGTCACCACACATGCTGTGCGGAAGTTCCAGAAGGAAAATTGAATGTAACCACGGTGAGCCGGAGCGTTGCAACGAGGGGGTTAAGAGCAAAGAAAGGAGGAGTCTGGTCATTAAGTGTGAACCCGATAACACTCAAGATCAGTACCAAATTAGATCCTACATTTTGTCGGTACTAGGCACATTTTTTCCTTTGCTACTTGACACATTGGTCACATAATTATAAAATCTCGACTTTGAATCTCGAGATTGATCGATAAGGACAATTATTTTTGCTATGACAATGGCCAAGCGTGACACCAGCTTAATATTAACAAATCACATCACCCATTGTGACGTGAATATGTAGTTAAAAACCATAAGAAAGTAAATGAATGAGCTGACGACTAAATTCGACTTCCTTCAGCGCAAATCCAAAACCCTGGTAACACCAACAATCACGGCGAAGCAATTATGCGTTTCGATAGCACTTTCCACGCTTCAATTGACTCCTCCAACCCCACTGGCCCCAATGAACGAAGCTTTTATTAAGACGTGAATGACTTAATTTAAAAGTGTACACAACCAGGGTGATTGGGGGGGGGGGGGGTGGGTGGAGGGGGGGGGGTACTGGCAGAGTTGAAGCCGCTGTTAGCCTTTCAACTTGAAGGGCTAGCTCACACTGTGTGAGGCTACGTAGTTACATCTTTAATTGGAGCGCGGCTATTTAAAATGGGCCGGACGGGGATGGTGTCCAGGGGCCTATACGCTCTGTGCCAATTAAAGGACCTCAGATTAATCAACCGATAATTGGTGAGGAGCAATTCATTCCAATTGAACTCATTTGATCCTAATTGGTGTTTCTTTTTTTTTTCTTTTATTTGATCGATCAGCCCTTCCTGTACTCACCACTATTACAGGCAGGTTGTCGGATTTTCAAATATTCAGCCGTACGTTTTAAGTGCACAACAAAAACCAGTGGTAGGGATTAAAGCATGCGAGACACCAATCAACACCAATTCCAGAGCAATCCATCAAATTCTCCTCGCCTCACACAAACAAATTAATCTTAGACCTGTAATTATATTATCATTATGACACAGCATACACCTAAACATCCTGGATAAGTGATGGCATGAATCATTCCCAGCTACTGTCTTTGATTGTGCAAAGGAACCAATGTATGTTGATGGCCTCTTTTTTGCCAATCAGAGCCACTGCAAAAGGCTGTTAGCGCGTTAGCTAGCACTATTAGCGCACTCAACTAGCGGGTCGAGAGTGCTCCTCAAAACAAAATAAACTGAGGATGTTGAATATGCCTGTGTGATGTTTTGAAGCTTGGTTGAAGCGGTACACCTAACTACAAAGGGAAACGTATATGATAGTGAATACAATTTTAATTAATGTTGAGATTTAAATAGGGTGCTCGACAAAAGTTTAAACCAGAATCAACAAGATTGAATGTTATCCTTTCATCTAATTTTGGATGAGCGTGCAGGAAAATTATTTGCATCTTTAGGTTTCAAGGCAACTGTATTACATTCCTCAATGGGAAATCCAGTTTAACCACCTTAAAACATTTAATTACAAATCTAAAAGCCCATTCGGCAGATTGCATTCACACCTTTGAATACATGTTTACATTAATGAGCCTTGGGAACACAAACTCTGTCCAAGCCATTGAAAGCACCACATTACTTGACTTTGCTGGCTTACTGTGTGTGTCTGCCGCAAAGTAAGACTAAACATTTTCTACTCCAAACAGACAACATGGCTATGATATTACCCCCAATTCCTAGAGTCTCTCACACCATCCCTTCTTCATCTGAGACAGTGGAACGCAGCACACTCTGGACCAGGAATGTTATCATCGCCTTCTTATCAACACTAAATAGTCCCTGACAGAACATGTTCAGTCTCTCTTTGCAGACAAGACACAAATCTGCATCGATCTAGAGCAGTCCCATAGAGTTAATTTTTCCGTTGTGACACAATTAGGACTCATTTAACTTTTTTGCTCGTTTAATAAAAAAAATGTAAAAAAGTATTCGTGTGCTTTTAGCTGCATTCTCCTTAATGGCCCCAGAAGAAAAATCCTGAGTCAAAATGTACACCCAGGGACATTTAATATACAAATGGTTTGCAGTGACAGTCCAAGAAAGAAGAAAAAATGGCAAATTATACGATGGCAGATGGTGTGCAATGACTGGAGATTTAGTGCATGACTAATAAAAAGAAGTGCTGCCAAAAGCACTTCAGCTTATTTCATCAGCATAAATTAAATAAATTGCAATTGAATGGCATTTTAGGGGCTCTAGATTAATGTCGAATGCACATGTATGATCGTCTCAGACCTTTTTACTGGCTCAGGCTGAAATGTACTAGTAATGACAGATTGACTGAGTGATTGACCATATGTTACTGCTGGTAAAGTCCTGCATGCATCCTGTAAACCATAACCATTATGTGGGCTACTATTATTGGAAACAGTGCTACCATTGTTGCATTATTGCGTCTGTGTTTTAGGACAATGGTATTTTGAAGGAAAATAACAAAATACCTCTTAAATCTGGAGTACATTTTGATGGAATGAGGTTGACCTCAATTGTGGAGCGTTAATTAATCAAGGCCCATGCTCCAACAGAACCGCATGGTTCCATTGATTGTCATTACCCCCAGTGAAGTCCCTTCCCCCCCCCCCCCCCCCCCCCTCCCCCAACGTCTCCAGCATTACTTATTTTATTCGAGGTAATCAAATCATTCAGCCCTTTTCATGTTTACGGTCAAGTGAAGAGTATCTATTTGACCTACATCCAGAGCCGGACAGTAACGGAGTACATTTACTTGAGTACAGTACTTAAGTACAATTTTGAGGGATCTGTACTTTACTCAAGTATCATTTTTTGGGAGTACTCATGACTTTACTCAGGTACATTTGAGAGGCAAATATTGTACTCTTTACTCATACATTTACATTACAGTTACATTTCTATCCATAACCGTGAGTACCCGTTACTCCTTCTGAAAAATAAAAAATAAAAGGAGAAAAGAAAAATCACGGAAACCCTCAATTTGTTGTTTCCCTCTCAAACGTGATTCCCTCTCAAACTGATTAGGACAGCCTTCAGCCTATCAGCAATCACCTTCGCTTTCCGCCAAAGCCAACTCCATGGTCAGAATTAGATGAGAGACGATTGTTGATTTGATTGATAAAAAAACTGAGAAACTCACACATACATAGAATTGTTAGCTGAATTTTCTTTTCGGATATTGCATATTTATGTAAGCTGAGCAATTGTTTTTATGTTCTTGAGTATACTGTTATACTGTATACTATTGTGCTATTGCCATGGTAAAAAGATGAAAATTACTTGATTTTACTTTCAATTCCTTTTACATTCTCCAAGGTGTTAACATTTTTCATAACTCCATGCAGGACGTTTCTATACATAAATGTAAGCACTGTGGCAGTAGTAATGCAATATTTAGAAAACATACTCTTGTACTCTTGATACTCAAGTACTTTTAAAAACAAGTACTTTTACTTAAGTAGACATCTGACTGTAGTACTTTTACTTGTACTTGAGTAAAATTGAGCAAGGGGTATCTGTACTTTTACTCAAGTAAGGAAGCTGTGTACTCTGTCCACCTCTGCCTACATCATGCATTCCAGCAATCACAGCAGCAAACTGTATCACTGTATGGCTAATCTTATGAGTTAACTAAAACGAATTGCTCTATGAGCTAATTAGCTTAAAGGGCTATCATGCAAGAACTTTCAACATGGAATATTTCTCCAATTAAACATCCATGGCTGATTTCTTTTGATGGAGAATAACTCAAATTCAATGTAGCATGTGCATCAAAATATGTTTTGCTGAATCATTTCTGTGGACATCTTTTCATGCCGCCAACAGATAACAAGTAATACCTGCAGTGGAAACTCTGCTCTCGAGTGGTACTGGAGTCTTTTGGGTAATGAGACATTGTTGTAATGTCAGGATTATTGACGGGTTCTTGAAAATAATTAACTGTGTCTAAAAATGCACAGTCACAGAGCGTGAAAGTTACTTGTCTCTCGTGCATTCAGAGACGAAAACCAATTTACCCAACTATAACCTCTGCTGAAAGTTAAACACAAATTTTGACACCCCAAGCAAACTGCGCCACCTGACTCGCACCCGGCACATCTGGATGGCTGCCTGCCAGACAATGTAGTTGGTGCACTGCTACCCTCAATCAGCAGCTCTGAATATTGTTGCTTTTTCTCACGACGCGGTTCCCAACCCTTACTGGCCTGTTGCATCATGCATCTGCCTCCCCACACATTGTCATCAACCTGTAAAATCAATAACCCTTTGCACAAAACTCACTAGTAGGAATTTAAGATATGCATGTCAGGCACATCTCAATTCATACTATTTATTTAGTGGCAGTTTGCCCGTGGGGTATGAATTATTATGCGGTCTGTTAGTATGTACAGATCCTTAACAGGACCAGTTCAAACTTTTAAAATATAGACCGCATTAAATAAATTATGCACATTCGTCAGCAACCTCCTGCTAGAGGTTAAATAGCCAGTGCAAACACCCCTGTAAGCCACTCTTTATGTGCATTCGTCCCAAGTTCTTTGCATCAAGTAGAACCAAAACCATCCCACATACAGCCAACGTGTAACTCATTGACACATCGGCAATTGAGCCCCAGAAAAAGAGATTCTCAAATAGGCTTGCACGTTGGCGTCTGGGTCTTCTGCAAATAGAGACTTCGACCCGGCACGAGCCGCACCCTCCAATGAGGTTTCTGCGGCCACCCTCTCAATGGTGTTAACTGTGATGTGAAAGCGATGAACCACGGGGAGTCTTGGGGGCCCCCTCTTGTATGGATCAGCTGACAAGGAGACGGGGCCCTTGGTTTTCTTTCCTCCCGTCTTCCACACCCAGAGATAAGAGCTGTCTTTCAACTTGACTGACGTGTCGTTGAAGGGCAGCGGTCTGCGCCTTTGTGGTCACTTCTTGATCGGTTCTTTCAGCCATTCACGCGGTTTGTTTCAAAGGTAAACACACACACACACACACACACACACACACACACACACACACACACACACACACACACACACACACACGTTCGCAGCTGCTTTGTTTCCTTTTTTTTGTTGTTGTCATTTTGTAAGCCTTAGGGGGGGGGAATAAATCATTTAAAATCCATTCTTGTCACACATACACGCAAACACACACACACACACACACACACACACACACACACACATGTGTTACTCTTACTAGAGAATTGATTACAGCTAGGGTGACATTTCTTTTTGGGTTAAAAGCATTCCTGTTATAACCAAGATGAAAGGCAGTTCAAACCGAACCCGGAGCATTAACCAGCCTTCCCCTCGTCCGTTATTATCTGTTAATGATGGCGTGCATTAAATAGATCCTGCGCCAGGCATCTCGTGTCAAAAAGGGTGCGAGAAGGTGTTGCATTTAAGATCAAGGGCAGAAGACCCCCCACCCAGTCAGCCTCTGATACAGCAACAGGCAGCTTGCCAAAGCCAGCGTACACCTGATTCATCACCCCCCCCCCCCCCCCCCCCTCACCGCAACCTACTCAAACAAGCCTGTAATTATTTAGGCTGGAGAGCTGGAAGATTCATAAGGTAGCGCTGCCGTGCTATATTTAGCATGGAAGTCAACTACAATGCAGTATGGTATTAACAACAGAAAACAAACAGAGAAAAAACGAAAGTAGGACGTGCAAGAAATAATATTAGTGATGAAATTGTTCGATCACATGCTAGAGCTGTCTGGCTTTTGGACCGTTGATAAGGGAGGACTGGGAAGACCCAGCCGGTCGATGGTCAGTTTGGCTCTATAGAAGGAGGAGGTACGGTGGTCATGAACACAACGGAGAGAACTGCACATCACCCCCACAACCAGCACAATGGCCTACAAGCAACGGCCCTGATATATCAAAGGCAAACAGGTAGAGAGAGGGTTTTTTTTTTTTGGTTGTTGTTGTCGTGGCTGCGTTCACCTCTGTGTCCTCTGGAAGGTCTATGGCACCAGAGTGACAGAGGATGGCCCAGAAATGTAATTACACATTCAGCCCAGGTCTGAGAGAACCCATTTGTCAAGCAGCACGGGGAAGCAGGTCAGAATATTTTTGTTCTCCGACTGGTTTAGTCTACAGTAAAATGCTAATGCTATAATAAATCTAATTATATATACTGTACTTAAGTTGCACTTAACTACACTATAACACGATACACTACACTATATGACTCCATACTACCCCATACGATACTTGACAACACTAGGATATACCATACAAACTTAACTATTTAACTATTATTCGCCAAAGGCAAAGTGAATAGTGGGGAATATATATATATACTGCGCTATAATATACAATGCTATACTTTATAATGTTTGGATATACAGTTTACTATATGGGTTCTATTCAGTGAAAATCAAGACATCAGAATCTCTATTTTTTCCATTTCCCACACTAAATATACTAAACTGATATAGAGTTCAGTATACTTCAAATAATACTATGACAAATGTATCCCGTTACACTGATAACAAACACAGATCAACATTATGTCTGGTGCATGCTGAGAGACAGGACGAATAAATAATTCAACTAAGGTAGGGGGTTTGACAGGTCTGATTGATCGAGCTCCAATCCAATACAGGCCAATAACTCACAACTAGATCAACCACCGGGATCAATGCTGGAAGTGACTGGAATTGATTTTTGTTTTTCCGCCTTTAAGAATGAAATGTGGTGTTTTAAATATAATTTGTGATTATAACTGATCATATTACTGATAGTGTTGAGGTTTTTACGATTTTTTTTTTGTGTGCGATTGGTTTATGATCAGGAGCTAAAATAAAATCCATAACCTTTTTACTTTTCTGAATGGTGCAGTGTTAAACCGTAGTGGCTGGGCTGTCTTGTATTTGGTTCATTCAGAATTATTTAATGAGCATGAATGAGAACATTGAAACAATGCAGTCATTCACGTCAATTTATTCAATTTTCCCCTTCCTCGCATCATTATGACGTTAAACTCATTAAACCCTTTAAGGGTTTAATGAGACAATACTTTGCTCTTTGTCGTCACTCAGCACCCTGCCGGATTTCAATTTTCTTTCTCTTGTAACGTCAAAAAGCCTGTCTAAGGAAAGCATTCTTTGTATCCGACATAGCCATAGCGATGTATCAACGTCAGTGGTCTGTACAAACAGCAGTCAAATAAGCTGTTACATTTCCACACAAAATATTTATTCTTTAAAAAGCAACTGCTGTCATGAGAATTTCTCCACACGCGCGCCCGTCATCTCAAACGGTGAGCTGGTGAGCGTTGAGGTGTCACAACACTACAGGGGTTAGGTACTGCTTGTGGGAGGAGCATTCACAGGAAGGATCCTTGGGTAATGAAGAGCAGACTTGAGCTTCGAGGCTTAGCGACTGAGTGCATCTAAGTGAACCCTAGTCAGAGGAATGCATGTTCATACACAGAAAGAACACACAGCTGTAGATCTCTTTCTACCATCCTTATTTAGAAAAAGAGTTGCCACTTAAGAGCTGCTTGTTGTGAATGAAAACCTTATGTGATCACAATCTATTTTGCGGTAGATTCTTCACCTTGGAGCCTCAAGTGATGACAGAACTCTGTTCTTTATCTATACCAAATGTCTGAGAATCTTAAGCACTATGCGTGAATTTCTTTAGTGTGGAAAATAAAAAATAAATTCTCTGCAAAAGCTTTTGTAATACTGCTGTGTCTAGTTATCAACAGAAAAAACGGTACAATGTATTAAAACCTACTCTACACACTCTGCATGCATAATACCGAAATACTGGCAGCAGATGAAACTTTCCAGGCCCTACTCACAAAGTTCACAACCAATATAGCTGAATATTAAAACCAGCACTAGACCAAATTAATATATTCCTTCAGCCTCTATGCTTCACGGGGGTTATGTTTTACCACCAAGTGTGTGGGTAATTAGCAAAATGACCCATTATTGAAATCACAAGTTGGTTATGTACACCCAGAAGTAAAACAGACTTATCAGCCATCCGGTTGGTAAGATCGACTTGATCATACAGCTCCCATCGCACTGTGAAATGACACTCCCTACAGATATGTAACTATGATGAAATGGCTTGTTATGCCTTGTTAATCAACTCACCCCTGCTGGTAAAATAGGTGAATTTTGCCGTTGATACCAAGTTATGTTTGTGCAAACTCCCTCCACAAAAAAAAGCTTTGTAACCAGGAGGACAAACCCCGACAAATTACCTCCCACTTCCAAAGACATACAGGTCAAGTCATTTTGAGACCTTAAATTGTCTATTGGCGTGAGTGATGTGGAGGCACGCAGCCCTTGGATGTGGCACACATCCCATCTGAGTTGTCCCCACTTGCCTTGGTCCCATGGGTGGTAGATAGATGGATGGATGGATGGATGGATGGAAATAGATGAGTAGATAGATGGTTCAGTGGGTGGATGTATAGATGGATGGATGGATTGAAATAGATGAGTAGATAGATGGTTGGGTTGGGTAGATGGATGGCGCAAAATCCCAATTATATTCAATCCTTCTTTTGTTATAGCAGACTAGTTACAAAGCATTTCCTGTTGTGCAATCAAGAAGTTGGGAAAAGGCTCTGATTGATTGTATTACAATGTTACAGTGAATCAATAAAGTGTCTAGGACTAATCATATTCATGCCAGACCCTTTATTCTTTGTTGATATTACTGCATTCTTTTTCAAAACTACATTTAGAGGTTTGGTTTTGTTAGCTAAACAGCACACTAAACCTATAAAGAATAACATCAGTGAAACACAGGGCAACTTAGGGTTGATAACTGGCAGCTTGTTCGACGGTTTCCATACCATATATCACCCAGTTCCCAAAGCAATTTAAAAAACCCTTTTTGGTTGGTTTAATTGTCTCTCTTTTGGATGTGATGTTGTGATGCTGTTATGACACTTACACATATTGGAACACATAACAAATATTTTTTGTGTTTAAGTGCATATGCAAGACATCATTAAGACAAGACCCAAGAGGAAGACAGGAATACGTTGATGTTTGTTACATTGATGTTTTAAGACAGCAAATGTAATCGTGTTCGTAACCATCAACACTATTTCTATTTTTAAACAAGAGGAGCAGCATTAGCTTCACTGTGTAGTCGAGTTGGGAACCTCAGAACCTCAGTGCTTTTTATGTACCGACTGAAACCGGTCGGTACAACCGAGAGCCAAAGCTGGACCAAGAGTTATGTATCTATGTTGGTTTTCTTGGCGGCCGCAAACAACGCGTTAAAAAACAGTTTAAATTGCATAACAGCTAGGCTAGTTAGCAGCTAACTTACGGTCTATTGATTCAGTGTTGGAACAGAAGCCACTACAGTGGTGCTGGCAGTGGGATTAATGCTTTTTAAAGAATACTCAGCACTGGACACCAAGGGTTTTGAGAGGAACAGACAGACATCACATCTTAAAATAATGGACTGCCACTGCTCAGCCTACAATAAAAAGCCTCACATGCAAGTGCATTACAATGCTAGGTCCAACCGAGAAGAAGAGAGGTTTTTTTTGTGAATACCGCAGGGTCCCCTGTCCTTTGGTAGCTTCCCGGCGTTTCTTAAACAGCGCTGATGTAACTCAGTTCATTCTGTCTGATGCTATTGATGTGGGATAACTTTGGCTTTCATCTTGTACAATGCTCCCTCCCTCCATGGCAGTAACTGTTGCACGGAGCCGAGTAATGAAGCTGAACCTAGCTCCTAGTGTCTACATGTGGCTGACGGGCTGACGGGGGGGGGGGGGGGGGGGGATGCTTACTGCATGAAACAAAAGCGTTGTCTTACAAGTAACGTCAAATCACGAGACAGCGACGCCGTTCACCATAAACCTGGTGGATTGGAGGGCCATTATCAGATGACAAACGTCACTCAATGCCTGTCCAGACCTATTCACTCACGGCATCTGTCTGGGGCTGGTTCCACCAATCATAGTCATCCTCTCTGCATGACTTGTCAAGAACCATCTCCAATGAGTGTGTCATCTGTTCCCCTCTTGTTTGGGTGAAGCTCCCCCAGGTTAATGGCAGAGCAGAAATGGAGTTCCAAGCAAAATATTGAAACAAGCAGTGCCGATAGAGTGGCGCGGCATTTTATTGTAGTGCACTTTATTAGCCTTTTAAATCTACCACGTAATTACGATTATATTTTTTCATTCATTATTTTTTGTTGGAAAGTATTTGCTGCATGAACATTACATTACCAGTTACCTACATTACCAGTTAAAAAATACTTTAGAGAAATATATATATATACATATATATATATATAGACATCTTCGCCGTGTTTTCCCTTGCCATTGATGAATTTAAACTGACCAACAATTGAGGGTTTTCAGATAGGGTACAAAATGTACTGTTTCAGACTTGAAACAGTGCCTGAGACGTTTGTTTCAGTAGAAACGACGGTGCCTTTAGAGAGGTGTAGAAAGTTCCAGCAGCTATTATACAAATACACCTCATTCCCGCCTACATGAGAGAACGTTATCGCGAGATTTAGGGACTTTTAATCAGACAGTAGAGTTTTTGTCCAATTCCATCTTCCACCTTCTTTAAAACCTTTTCATTCTTCCAAGAATGTTAAAATGAGTGAACTCTGGAGGTTTCAGAAAACAAGTGGATCCAGTCTGGCAAATAAGCTTCTCTTTTCCTCAGATAGGAGTAGGCAGGCTCCATGCTGATGGCTAGCCTCTCGCTTATTCCCCAGTGGGGAGGCTATACGATTCCATAGTGTGAGCCTTCATGAGCCTTCATCCTGGCATTGGGCCTAATTCACCCGGCCGCCATCTTGGTTCTACACGCGGAACTGAATGAGGCTTTCAGATGATTTTACTTCTGATGATTTTACTTCTGGTATATTTCTTGTAACTTGCTTATACGTATAGACTTCTCTCACGATTCTTATTTTATTTAATTCTGGTAATGTTAGTGTTTGGTCTCTACCAATTTCTATTAGGCTTGTGAATTTGACATTACTCACTATTATTTCACTCAATTATTCAAAGGAGTTATGTAATGAAGGCATGAGGGCTAACACCATTTCCAACAGCTCAGGTAAATTGTGATTGATGAATGCAAAAGTGTTAATTGCTCAAAAATGAATTTGACATCTCAATTATTCAATCAAACCTTATGACATTTAACTTTATTATTTTAACACTGAGCGCTGAGACTCAATTATCAGCAGTTCACTGTGTTATAATACGTTTGCTATGGTAACTTCGCTCTGAAGCACACTGTACATTAAGGCATATGCCTACTGTACTTTAAAATCGATGCTTGCTTTCCAAGTAGTACGTCTCTTCCTCGTTAAATCTCCCGCACATATCTTTCACTCTGTTTCTCACTCTCATCTCTGTCTCTTACCCTACCTGCATCTCTCTGGCCAATGACTACTAAAACTATCTCAAATTTCCTCTTTACATTTTTTTTACTGATGCTATACTCAAATACTATTGGTAGGGCAAAGTAGTAGGAGTATGTACAGAGTAGTAGGAGTATGTATGTTTGTATGTATGCATGAATGTATGCATCTATACATCTTTTAATCGATGAACTCATGAATAAATGAATACTCGTAATCCTCACCAGCCCAACATTGGACTGGTTCAAATGCTGCGGTGAGCCCAGCACCTCCACAGTCACGCAGTAGAAACAGAGAGACTGAGAAGGAGCTTCTTTGCCCAGGCCGGGCCATTAGGATAGGGAACACTGATCTCACCAGGACCCCCCCAGAGCTCCAAACATTGTCCCTCTCGTTTAGATCCAGGACTACCCCTGTTGCTTATGGCGTCACTTCTTTTTACCGGGGATAGGGTTGCTACTCTTTAATGCGAATACTGGTACCTTTGCTATTTTTGCACAATCCTGCAAGAATGACGACTTAATTTCACCATCAAATCCGGCATGAATGTGAAGAATAAAGTTCTAGAATCATGCATGCATGTACGCATGCAAGCGCGTACGCATAACTCTTCTGTGCTGATTCTCTGCTGGATCTATTTTTAGTCCTTTCTTTTGTGCGTTAGTCCCAGAAGACAAGTGTGAGAACTTCAGGCCGCCGTGGTTGACGGTCCTTTTTGACCGACCAAGTGTGAACACCCTCGGCAGCTGATAATAACATAACTCTTCTTAAGTTCAACTCAGGGCAGTCCGCAGAAGGAGATGACGAGAGCAGCAGGACACTCGGCCCACGGTCGCCGGTAGGAAGCGTTTCTGAATGTCTGGCTGCGAGAGGCAGGGTCTACATGCCGGACGGAAATGGAGTCACAAGATGAAGAGGGAGGAGGAGAAGGAGGACGCAAGAGGGAGAGAGAGGGACATACAGAGAGAGTGGGAGACACAGATGAGAGAGTGAGCTACAGAGAGAGTGGGACAGAGATCAGGGAGGGATAGAGAGTGAGAGGCAGAGATGAGAGGGTGATTTACAGAGAGATAATTTAGACGCCAGAGAGATATAGACAGGGTAACAGACAGAGATGAGAGAGGGAGATACAGAGAGAGAAATATATGAGATACAGAGAGATCATTTAGATGCCCGATTGATACCGAGAGAGTAAGAGACGGACAAGAGAGAGAGAGTGAAAAAGATATGAGAGAGAGAGAGAGAGAGAGAAAGAGAAAGAGAAAGAGAGAGAGAGAGAGAGAGAGAGAGAGAGAGAGAGAGAGAGAGAGAGATTGGGATGAGACAGAGAGACAGACATGACAGAAATACAGAAATGAGAGTGAACGAAACAGACCGAAGCGTGAGACAAAGATAAGAGCTGCAGATATGAGAATGAGAGACACAGTCTGGAGAGTGAGACAAAGATGGCAGCTACAGATATGATCGTGAGAGACACAGTCTGGAGAGTGAGACAAAGATGAGAGCTACAGATATGAGAGTGAGCGACACCGACGACAAGTGGTGCAGAGAGATGGGAGAGAGATACGGAGACCTGATGCAGAGTGTGAGACACCGAGATAAGAGAGAAACAGGAGAGATGTGTGCGAGATGGCTCTGCCGTAGTGGAGGAGGAAACAGCTTGTAGCGGGAGGGAGGGAGAAGACGATCCCAGCTCGAGAGGGGCTCCTGTACGCCATCTTGGAACGATCGACACAAGCTGTGTGTGTGTGTGGGTGCCTGTGTGTGTGTGTGTGTGTGTGTGTGTGTGTGTGTGTGTGTGTGTGTGTGTGTGTGTGTGTGTGTGTGTGTGTGTGTGTGTGTATGTGTGTGTGTGTGTGTGTGTGTGTGTGTGTGTGTGTGTGTGTATGTGTTTGTGTGTGCTTGTGTGTGTCTGTGTGTATGTGAATGCATATGCGTGCATGTGTCGCGTGGGTGCACGTGTGCTCTATTCGCGTGCTGGTGCATACGTGTGCCGTGTGTGTTTAGTGTAGTGTAGTGTGTGGGTGGGCAGGTGTCTGTCGTTTTTATGTGTGTGCGTGGGCATGTGTGCATGTTTGTGTCTGCACGCGAGCAAGCAAAGATGGAGGGCAGGGAAAGAAAGAAAGATGGCACAGCATCTAAGACTAGAAAGCAATTCTCCCGGTCCCTTACTTCCCTCCCACTCACTCTCATTATGAACCAGTTCTCCTTCTCTCCCTTGCCAGGTTCTCTGGGAGGGTCCGCACGGGAGAGCCGGCTGCGCCTGGCACTGCTGCTGCTGCTGCTATTGTTGTTGTTATTGTTGTTGTTAGCGAGATCATTTCTGCATTTGAGGCACGATGTGGTTCAGGATAGGAAACACACAACAGACTCTTTCTCCTGCCACTCTGCCACTCTCCCTCAGTCCCTCTCTCGCTCCCTCTCTCTCTCCCTCCCTCTCTCCCTCTGTCCCTCTCTGTACTCTCTCCGTTGCTCTCTCTCTCTCTCTCTCTCTCCTCCATGCCGGTTGCTTAGAGACATGTGTATATGGATTTGGATATATATATATATATATATATATATATATACACATAGTATTACATACATTTATTAGATCCACACCGGCACACTCAAATGTACACAAACCCACACACAGGGCAATATTAAATAATTGCCCAGGTGAATGCTTAATAATAGATCTACGATGCAAAACAAAGACGCTGTGGACAGAAAAGCCCTAATCTCAGGCAATTAAAAAATATATCAACCAATTATGGGAAATACATTCGGATGAAGGCCTTATGATCGCTTATAAGATTTAAGCTATTCTAAACGCTCGTTGGTTGCTAAGAGACATGTGGTTATGTACAGTAATGAGGGAACCCATTTCCATAAAATCAATTAGATTTGAGTGTTAACTTCTTTCAAATATGCCTATTTTCATATGGAGAATCCCTCCCTTAGCATCCTTGGGCTTTTAGTGATAAAACATTTTCTGAGCTGAAGATAATTTCTTCCCAATAACAGCTTTTGTTTTCCGCAACGCAAAGTGATTGTCCAAATCCAATTGTCGTTCTGCCTCCGAGATAAAAGGAGAATCACAAGATCCACAAAACATTCCATAAGGACCATCTGAAAAAAAAAAAAAACCTACGCCCACGTTTAAGGCAGACGTACATTATTGATAACTGAGAAGTAAAACACTTAAAAAATAAAGCTTGCCTCTTGCTTTTTTGCCCATATTATCCTCCCCTTGAAGTGTGTGTGTCCCCCAGGGGCCCATCTCTTCAGTCGCCCCCACCAAGACTCTCAGCTGCCATTAAAACACAGCGCTATCGGCCCGCGCCCAAACAGCAGCGGGGCAGAAAGCCGCTTGACACAGACGGCGCCACCCCACTGGTTGCCGGCTCCGGTAGCGGCTGGAAGGACCAATTACAGAGCGGAAGGGGAACGGGTGAGGCGCGGCGGGCTGCGCTGACGCTGCTGACGTGTCGCCTCACCAAAGCTTTCCCCAGAGTAGTTAGCGTGCTTAGCTAGAGGCTGCGTCGATAACCGGGTGACAATGTGACAATGTGACAAGTGTGTGTGGGGAAATGGGTGGGTCGGAGGCGCATGTGTGGTGGTGGTGGTGGGGGTGGGGGTGGAGCTGGTGATGGGTACCACATTAACCAAATCAGGAGGAGCTTAGAGATGGGTCATGGCAGCTTACAATGCCATGGGGGGGGGGGGGGGGGGGGGGGGGGGGGAAGTAGCACTGGGGCCTAGCTCCGCCCCTTGACTCCGCCCCCCAGGCAGATTGATTGATCTGTTTGCTGTACACTGAATCACTGTATAATACTATACCTCAAGGTCCACAGTAATCCCTCAACCCTTCTCTGGACGTTGATAAGGTGTGATATCCCCACTATGGGTACACTTTGAGTGCCTTAAAAATCCAATTATCTATTATCTGTTATGATAGGAGAGGAGTGAACGATATTCTAAAGGAACATTAGCCATTACTTTAACAGTTGATGCCACAGGAAACAGTGTTCCACTACATTGCCTGAGATGTTTTTGATTGCCACTCGGAAACAGTGATTCATTGGGTGAGCCGTCACAGAAGAGCAGGGTAATTTCCTGTCAATTAGAAGCGCAGAGCTAATCATGTGTGCAATACAAATGGCTGAAATCCTCCCTGGCAAAAGTGTATCTGATTGAACAGAGCATTTTGCACACCTCTTAGATGGCCGGGTGTTAATGTCTTTTGGACCTGGTGCATGTTGCCGGCGGCGACCCTTCACACGGGCCGTTCTGTGTTATCAGCCCACGCGTACCTCAACAGCTGTTGGGCATGGGTTCATGTCTCTTCTTATGGGTAGAGGGTAAGAGAGAGAGAGCGAGAGAAAAGAGAGAGAGAGAATGAGAGCAATGAGAGAGAGAGAGAGAGAGAGAGAGAGAGAGAGAGAGAGAGAGAGAGACAGAGACAGACAGAGAGAGAGACAAAGAGAGAGAGAGAGAGAGAGAGAGGGAGAGAGACAGAGACAGAGAGAGAGAGCAATGAGAGAGAGAGAGAGAGAGAGAGAGAGAGAGAGAGAGAGAGAGAGAGAGAGAGAGAGAGAGAGAGAGAGAGAGAGAGAGAGAGACAGAGACAGAGAGACAGTGAGAGAGAATACAGTATTGTAAACACTGTCTGGTACACCAGCTGTATGATGCCATCTCGTAAGCAGTGTGAACGATAACCCAGCCAAATCCCCAGAGGCTGATTGGTGGAGCTCAGCAGGAAGTAGATTCACAGGCTCCGCCTTTACGAGACAGGGGGGGGGGGGGTTAGCTGACGGTAAAGAATAACATTTGTTATTCAATGTTAATAAGGAGTCATAGGCCAATAAGTGGAAAAGTGCTGGAGATGCAATGGGTGCCAAGCGACATAACTGGAGAACAGACAATATTTCCCCTGTTGCACGAATTTAATTAGTTATTAGAGGAGTAGTTGAGCAGTATTAGATTACTTCTGGAGACAGTTGTAATTAACGTTGAGATTTAACACACGCATAAGATGCAAATGTGGTTGTAATACCCAGGGGAGCTCACTATCCGACGCAAACTTACTAATGTCAACATGAAACTTGATGAAGAGCCAACTAGTTAACGCCGGCCACTGTTTATAAATTATTAAAAAAATAAATATGAAAGATATGTCTCGATATGAAAGAATCTACGTGGATATGAATGCATCATGTGGTTTTAGGGTTATTAGGATGAAATTGTTTCACAAATGAACAGGAGATGAAGGGAGCATGAGCCATCACTTGATGAGAAGATTTTATTTTCAAGCAAATGAACTGTTAATACGTTTAAAGGCAGCTTTCACGGAGGTCATATAGGTGTATTAACTTTGATTCTACTGGCCTCATGTTTCTGATTCTCCAGATACTCCAATTTTGATTATGTGCTCCGATTGTTCTCCGCCTCACTTGTAAGTCACTTTTGATCAAACACGTAAAAGAACACGAAATGTACTGCTTACTGATCTTTCACAGAGAGACAAACACGATATTAGAGCTCATTTCCCTGTTGTTTTACATAGAAACAGCCTCCTGTTAGCACTCGTCCACCTGAGTCCGGCTTCCCTTCCCGTGCAGTGAGTGAAGATGTGTGAGCTCAATCTAGCGTGGCCTTAAGCCCGAGGTGGTCCGGTGTGTCACCAGAGTGATGTATAAAGACTGCCTCCAACGTGCTCCTCTGACTGAGGCTACCGACTGCCGGCAACTCATTACTCCATGAGTGCTTGTCCCTGTGTGTGCGTGTGTGCATGCGTGCGTGCGTGCGTGTGCATGTATACTATCTGTGTTTCTATGTGTGTGCCTGCCTGCCTGTGTGTGTCTATGTATGTGCCTGCGTGTGTATGTATTGATTTAATCGCCATGTCTGGGGCTCTGTGTAATCATGATTCAGGGGGGATAACAAGTGCTACATCAACATTTTCACTCATCCCTGACCCCGCTGGCTTGTGTGTGTGTGTGTGTGTGTGTGTGTGTGTGTGTGTGTGTGTGTGTGTGTGTGTGTGTGGTGGGGAGAAGGGGGGGAGAAGTAGGGTGAAGTGTCCTTGGGTCAAGTTAGTAAAATCACCCCCAGCTTAAGGTTGTCAGCAGTTTGGATTTATAGGGAATAATATCTTGGGAGCGCGCTAGGATGTGTTTCTCTGCGGGCCTCAGCTCGCCACAGTCAATAAAAATGTGTGCACTTTCCTCAGCATCATCGTCTTCCGTTTTTTCCCGTTTCATTTTCGTTTTTGCTATGGTTTGTAGTGAAAGGAAGGATTATGTTGGAAATTTCTTCCTGAGTTTAT
Organism: Gadus morhua; assembly: GCF_902167405.1. Classification (NCBI taxonomy): domain Eukaryota; kingdom Metazoa; phylum Chordata; class Actinopteri; order Gadiformes; family Gadidae; genus Gadus; species Gadus morhua. The sequence goes on along the minus strand of NC_044056.1, from coordinate 5,054,798 downwards.
TAAAATGAGACGGAAAATAATACTATAATCCTAATCGTTGCTAAGTGTTCAAGAGCCTCACGAGTATTACACAGTTTGAAATGAACTTAAATACAAAAGGATGTACCACTCCACTCTATGGAATATGAATTAAACCATGAATGTGGAAAGATGTCGAATGCTGTTTAGTATAACTAACCAAACAGCACTGTATCCTTTGCAAGGTTTTGAATTGGGCTTTAAATTGTTTAATTCATATGCATCATAGTCATTTTGATAATGACATCATTAGGCTTCACCACAATACACAATGGAGCAACATCTCATCTCTAACGACATCCCATAATGCACCAGGTTAGACTCATAGAGGACACCGTACTCCATCTGAGCAATAGGAGAGGAGGAGTGAGAGGAGAAGGGTTTAGAAACAGCGCCATTGAGTTTGAATATTAAACGACATCACCCAGAAGGGAACAAGCATCCTGTCACGGTAGAGATGGAGACAGACGTGGGCTATTCAGGCGGGCGGTGTAAGGGAGGTGGGAGGGGGGGGGGGGGGGGGGGGGGGGGGCAACACTTGTGTAACTACAGTTATAATTCACCACTGCGAACGTACACGTTGAAGGACTGTGTACTACTCCCTCTCCAAAGCCTTTTCATTAACGCCGCGAGAAACTCCCAAGCCGATGGCCTGCTCTTCATTTTGTGTGTGCGTGGCGAGTTGCCATGGAAACAAGTGGAGAAAGGCCATGGCGATAATAAAGATCCGGCAAAAAAGTATTCACATTGGGCGAAAAATAAGATCCAAAAGCAATCAGAGCTGCTATGCCACATCCAAGCAATGCAAGAAATGTTACATCTACATACAATTATCAAAACAATATCTCCCTTATGCTTGGATACACAGACAACCAAACATATGCATTTGATGGTACGGATCACACAATCTTGTTTTATAAATATCAGTGCAAGCAAACATGAAAGCGATCCTCTGGCATGGAAGAAGGCCTACGTTGGTTCTTCCCACATGCTATAGGCGTTTTTCTGCGGCATACTGATTAGAAACACGGTGTTAAGAGATTCGCACTTGGTTGAACGGAGGTGCGAAGCGAAAAAAAAAACAGCACTGGATATAAATAGGTCCTTTTAAACTCGACAGCACAAATATTTAGCATTATCCTGTGCATTTGGTTAGTCCCATGCAAACAAGACCTATTCCTGAATCAGGAAAATATAGGTTCTATGTAGACAATTCATATTTGAACAATTTCGCAATATTTGGTTAGATCAATCGCAAGATACATTTTTTCTCTGGCTGCTCAGGATAGAACTCAATTCAACACAATGTGGAATAATTCGATAGCATGGTTCGGGTTCATAGCAAGGCGTTCAGAAAATTAACCCTTCTACGAGGCCGGAGAGAGTGACACTTTGTGTTGGATGCTCATGACCACTTGGATGAAGCGACACTATGAGCGGTAGAGCACAGTAGAAGAGTGTGTGTGGTGGTGCAGCAGTGTGTAAAGAATGGTGTCCGTTGGCCGTGCCCGGGCAGAAAGTAATCCTGTTGGCTCTTCCTAGCATCAGGGACCTAGGGTTGACTCTCAACAATGGCCTCTCTTCCGGCTGCTTTCAATGTCATCACAGACAACAACGTGGGACCCCCCCCCCCCCCCCCGATCTAGGGCCCGTGGGGGGCAATGTAACGGGTGTGTATGTGAACCTGCCCTGAATCGAGCCACAGCCCTGGGTTACGGACACATTTGATACTTGCTGCGGGGTGTATGGTGAGGCCACTGGGCCGTCAAACAGCCACATACTTGGGACATGGCAGGACATTGTAGGGACTGCGGTCACCAGTCTAAGCCAATTGCAGCTCCACAAAAAGACCGGACCAACTCCCGACACGCATCCTACCTCCATCGAAAAATGCTCCGATACTAATTAATGAATAGTATGAAATTATGAAAAATACCACTGTGTGTGTGTGTGTGTGTGTGTGTGTGTGTGTGTGTGTGTGTGTGTGTGTGTGTGTGTGTGTGTGTGTGTGTGCGCGCGCGCATCCTTGCGTGAGTGCGTGTGTGCATGTATATCTGTGCGTGTGTGCGCGCTCGCTCGCTAGTGCACATGTGTGACATATGGGTACGCATGGGCTTCCGCTACACCTGACGAAGCGCTAATCGATAACTTGCCTTTTGTTTTCATTCGTTCTGTTCTCTCCTCATTTGGTCTTTAATTAACAGGCTGCGAAGCGGCTCTTCATGCGTCTGCATGTCAGGGCGGTGCCAGCACAGCAGAGCTCGACGAGCATCGACTCAAACCTCATCGACAGCAAAAAGGGGAAAAAGAAAAACAGCTGCAGAAACAGAAGGACTCGGGCACGGTGGACGCCGAAGGTTACGCTCAGGAGTCTGGGAGTTGTGAGTAGCGGACGGCTAAAACGACTTTCCTATTTCGTTAGGGAACTTAGCTGCGGTGTATCAAAAGCTGTAAACTTTTGCGTTTCAATTCGGTCATTTAGTAAGTGTGACTGACAAGTCAGGCTTAAACCAATCAAAGCATTCATTAACTCTTTGAAAGTGGAAAAATCGAATAAACAGTATAAGTTGTACACAACAATACAAATACTCTGACATCACCTGCTTTTCAAGAGGCGCGCCATAGCTTTTTAAGCCATGAACCTACACTGCACAATTACATTTTCACATTTGAATTATATACATGTTCTGATATTCAGCATTACATCATACTTTACGTTGAGTATTCTTACTTAACTCTTCACTAAAGAGTATCTGCGTACAGCACTACCATTTCTCTTATTATAAATGTTTTATAAATAAACACCTTGTTGTTGTCATCATCCTCCGCCTCACAACAACAGTTTAGGAATGAAGCGTACATTATTCAATCATTTATTAACATAAGTTAACGTAGTAATACAAATTAACTATCAGTTTATTCACAGTTTACTTATATTCCAGTAATTGACGAACGTTAATTCATGTACAATTCATGTACCCTTATTGTATTATAATGTGTTACAAATGTACTATTGAAATAATACAGCCATGGAGGGGCTTGTGTTCAGCAGCAGTCCGTGGTGTCATCAGCTAAGAGAAGATCACTTGACGAAGAATGTAAAACATGCTCTAAACAGCCTTTCAGATGTCTTTGTGACTCATTTGACTTTCGTCCTTCATCAGTGCATTGTCCAAAACGCTTGTCATGTTTAGCGGTGGCATTTTGTGGAAACGATACGGGAATAGATGAAAAAGAAAAAGAACTGCATATCTTCAACCTCCACTAATGGTTTAGCTTCTAATCTTCAGGTTTGTTCGACCTTAAGCTCTACGCGTTGATGCTCAGTCATTAGCCAAACCCTTACCGACTCCGTAACTTGTGTGACTCTGATCGCACACTTGCGTAGCTTCCCGACATGTATCGCATCCACCCTCCATATTAACGACTAACAAAGATAATCTGGATTCAACGAGCGGGAAATCCGGGTGCTGCATGTGATTTCCCATTAACCTTCTCACTAATAGCAACATTGACCTTTGTAGCGGCGTGAAGAGACACAGGGCTACACACCGCTTGCACACGTTGCCGTGGTGGGGCCCTCACCTTGGACTTGGTCCCCTGTGACGGGGCCTCATGTCATGACCTTTGGGGAGGAAACCACTACTCACATATTCATATTCACCTCCGACTAATAAGCCAAATAACCTTGAGGCGGCCTGTTGAATGAGGTGTGACCAATTAGTGGGGTGCTTTGTGGGAAAACATTCGGAGCACGGCCACCATTACTCTGAGGGTCGTTGCGATGAAGTCTGACTCGAAAGGTGTTTTAAAAAAATGCTTTTTTGTTGTTGTGTTTTGTAAAACCTTAATATTTTTAATTGCGCTTTTTTGAAACCTTAATTACTTTGATCGTTTATATGGATGTGAAATTAAGGCGTAGATTAGCTAAATTGTTGAAGACAGTTTGCTGGTTAAGCGAAGCATTATACACGTTTTTTTCAAGAAAAGGGAATCAAGTACTAAATGGCTAACAACAATGTGTATCCTATTTTGGTTTGTTTGTTTTCCCATGATTATCTATAATTCTATAAGTCTATAATTGGCTCCATTATTGAGTTTCATTTTGATAAGCCTTTTTACAGTTGTGTAATGAACACAATGGTAAGTAAAGCAATTCTTTTCAATTCAATATCACCCGCCCTTAGTTGAATGTAATCGAAATGAGAATACATTTCGTCGATTCGATTACGCTATAATGATCAGTCTGTTTGCAAAATACCAAGGGCCCCAGTCGCATGAAATGAATCACGAGGGAATCTGCACTGGATGCACAATGTAAATCGGTGCCCCTCTGACATCAGCAGAGCAGCAGCCTCCTTAAGGGCCGGGCCTTCGCTGTGAGAAGAAAAAGCACCGGGAATTCCAATGAGATCGCTTCAATTGCATGATTGCCTTTAAATCTAATCAGAGCTCGGTACACAACCGTAAATGCCATCTGTAAAAGCTTGAAAAATCGAATGAACATCGCGACTAGCGATCGCTCCTCTCAATGCACCTCCATCTATATCGAAGAGGCAATAGTGAGGACATATTTATTGGATGAAATGATAATCAATTTGGGCCTGACAGTGGTGGTACTTCTCTATGAGGATATGACCTACTGTCAGAGCTAAGTAGAGAGCGAGTGCGTCACAAGGTTACTGCGGATCAGGTTTTAAGGGCATTCAAATCAACCCGGCGGCCAGTCACACAACATTCAGCTATTTTAGTTGATTAAACTCCTAACTACTGCCCCCTTTCTTTTGAGTTCCCGCCTAAATAACAGATCATCTTATAACTCAGTACCTGTGATGACCACAATCACGACAGTGGCATCATTTGAAATGTCGCACCGTGCTGATTATGTGGATGATTGAACGCATACATATGCTTGCAACTTTTCAATTCTAAATAACTGCATCTCTGCAATTTTTTGAATTTTAAAGTGGTGATATTTCAGAGGTTCACCTTTCATTGCACGCAGCCATTTTGAATCAGGCCCTGTAGTGACGTCACAGGTGTATCAGAGATGGATCAACCTCCAATCCCGTGGACCGTGACACCTGCTGAATCACCCATTTAATCAACCACTATTAACATTCCTCCACATAAAGAGTAAAATAAAGAGACGCACATTTTAGAATTAGGAAGTTCCTTGAGTGTCGGCCCATGTGTCAGACGGTTCCAGCACTGAGACCGCCACTGCACATCATTACATATTAACATAATGTGCCTTAATGACAGCCATTTCAATAATGCCACAAATGTGAGGTCTTTATTCAACACGATAATGACGCTAAGCTATAATTTCTCACTTTCCTCCCAGCATTTCTTCTAGCGAGAGGATTTGCTAATGCGCATGGAGGGGACTAAGAACTGCGAGTGTGAGACCACAGCGCCAGAGCTGTGGTGTTGAGTTACACGTGCGAGTCCTGGTATGGAGTTCAGCAAACCTCCATTGTGTTTTTTACAAAATCATCAATGATGTTTTTCTAATGCTTTCTCTCCCCGCTGTCCATCTTCGTTTTTGAAGCACTTAAAAGTAGTAAAAATACATATGCACCAATGTGAGGTTACGAGTTTCGCCGGCTTAAGAGCGGAAAGAGGACAAAGTTATTCAGAAATGTTGGAAATGGATTATACTCCTACTCCATCATATAAGGTTAACCCCTTACCTATTTATATGAAGCATTTACATTGCTACACAAATGTTGAGTCATTTTAGCTGAATCTGTAAAGAGAACTATATGCAGGCAATGCCTCCGGTTCTGGGTCTAAAATGTAGTATGATATCAAGCATGCATTTTCTGTGTACTATTCTCGACAACATGCTACAATAGCCTACAATGCATATTGTCCACAACTAACTTGCCAATCACCCTATCAAACACCTAATCAAACAATCTAACCATTGGCTATAGCTGCCATCCAGTGGACCTATACATTCTTGTCACTTGCAATTGTTATATCCAATTAAATCCACAATGAAATATGCATAGGGGGTGTAGAACAGTTCATAAGAGAAGCGCATAGCAGGAATCATCCAAAGCCTGTTTGGCTATGAATAATTAAAACTACACATTAATATTACTAATTTAAATGGGAGGGCCGGATTCTGCAGTTGTTCGAGGGTTAAAGGTCCGATATTATACCACATTTGTGTGAGTAGCCGCTACAAGCCGTGTTGATAACCTGCCTCTTCTGACACCACAAGTGGGCGTGTCGACCTAGATGTGTGCTGCACAGAGCAGCCCACCCATTGGACGGTAGCAAACGCTCATCTAAATACAGGTGGACACTCCCAATTGTGGGAAGAAGTGGCAGATTTTCAAAAACAGCTTGTTACGGCTCATCACACTCACACCTGGTGGTATAATATGTCACCTTTTAACCGCCGTCCGAGAGGCACCGGGTAGGAGTGTCCACGTCCTCAGACTGACCCTCGGGCCTCCTTGAGCCAGATGCCTCTACCCCTACCTGCTACTAAACGAGCTGTGTCCGGCTTCACTGCCGCTTTGGATAATTGGATAATAGGGGTGTGCTTCACGGCATATTGGTAAATAGTAAACGCGCCCACCCCAGCGCACCCCAGCGACACGAGTCAATGTTCAAGTGTTCCATAACTTCTAAATGGAAGTCGTGGGACACTTTACCGCCGCTTACCCACAGAGGCAATGGCAGCCGACAACAAAATGGAGGACGAGTGAAACGCAGGGAAGGATAACATTGCTCTCGGCGAACATCGGCGGCACCGTCTGGGGTGTCTGTGGGGATTACTGCAAGGCCCGCAAACAAAACAAGCAGATAAGAAAACAAACAAACACATAAATAAGTAAACAGTTAGCGCGCAGATTTGGCCGTCATTAGGTAAACTGTTATTATCCGCAGCGCAATTACGACCGATAAAGGGAATTGGACGAGTATATGTTTCAATGATGTTTGTTGTAGGTAATACGTGTGCAAAAGGATGTTTGCTGCAGCGAGTCAAGTGTATAATGTACAGTTTACCTAAGGCACTGAGTAGGCCTGAGGGGCGTTCACAAGCACATGAACTCCAAACGACAGCGAAGACAACGCATTTTAGGTTTACTCCAAAATCCACCTGGGCGATAGTTTACTTGTTTGGAACGTCAAGGCGACACTGACGACAAATACTTTTATTATCTCGTCCATGAGAGACAGGTTCCCCTCTCAATTCCTTTCAGGATGATTGGTGGGATACAAGGAAATGCCTGTCCTGTCAATTTCTGCTAACAGCTATCGCAGAGTTTTACCTTGACAAAGACATCGACGTACAAACAGGGACCTGGCATTTGCTGAACGGCTTTTCAAAATAATAGCGTCTCCAAGGCCACTTCCCCCTGCGGGCAGATTAGGAGAAGTTGGTCATACACAGGCACTCGCGCGCATGTACACTTAGCATGAGCCACTATAAGCGTACAGAACATCAAGGGGGGGGGGGGGGGTCAATACAGAAGGAGAAAACAGAACGGAAAAACAGGAAAACCCAGTGGGTGGGGTCGAACCGTAGCACAAAGTGCTAAAAATGAGTCCCAAAACGTCCGTAAGTGGTCAAATTACGTTTCCCTACTATGGGTTTTATTTTCAAATACATGTGGAATTCATAAAATAAAAGTTCAATACCCACACGAGACCCGCTTGTAATAACACAGCCCGTCTAATGAGATAATAGTCTGTCTTGTTGCCCAGAAAATGTGCGTGAAATATTAATGAAAGCCAACATATAGGGAGTCAATACAATTTTTTTGGAAAGTTGCTGACAGCGTGTCATTTGGAAACAAAGAGTTGCCATAGAGGCCGAATGACTTCCATTATTTAGAGTCGCTCGCATAATAAACTGTAGCAAGGCCATTAATTCCCATAATGAGCGCGTTGTAATCGCCTGCTGCAGTAATAGAAATATGACTTTACATATAAAAAGGGGGGTGTACGGCCTCAGTTTTAGAGATATGATGGGTTATTAAAATAAAAATTATCCAATGGGGCCTAATTAAATTAGATAAGCGCTATCAAAGTTGTTGTATATCAGCAATTATTCAAGCTATCATCGTCAAAGGATATAAAGACATTGCAACCTTAGTAATGAACGCTTATTGAGGAAACAACTTTGGAGGTTATGTCCTGTGAAGGATTATTCACGGCGGTGAATGTTGTGCCACCACAAACGCCTGCGGTGAGCGCAATTGTGAACGTTCCCGTCATGCGATTGTTTCCGAACGGAAGACAGGCACTCACAGTACTAGTGTCGGGACGCTGGGTGGTTCCTGCAAAACAACACATCTATATATAGACTTCTGTGTAACACAAATCGCCCCTCAATCTATATCCAATCAGTTCGGTAGACAAATAGAGGCCAGGTAACGCAGGCTGTTGTCAACTGCAGCACCAATAAAGTTTTCCTTGTATTTTCTTTTGACTTGATTGGTAATCGTACACCTCGCGGCTGTCCACCTGTCTGTCCCAACGCATTAGCGTCAGGAGTCTCCCTTGCTCGCTGTTCCACTCCCAGAGTGCTTTACCCGTTATAATTGACATGTTTATGGTTATGTGAACTGACATGTTATTGGATACAGTTGCACTTGATTAATTTTGGCTAAATGCGCGCTGCCTTTCGTTGTTGTTCGGGTGCATCTCAAGACTATAGGCCTGGGCTGAGGTCCCCATTTATTAGAGAGCTATTTTATTAGTATTTTATTCCCAGATGAAGACCAGACTAGGAGGAACCTGTACAGTTTTCTAGAATTAAATAGTTTCAAGACACTGATCACCCATTTCCTTTACACTTTTTGTTGCTCACTCATAAACATGAATGTTGATGAAGTACGCCCAAGCGCATGTGTGAGTACCATGAACCAAATTGCCCTCAATAACAAGTCAAGCTCTACTAGAAATCTACATACAGTAATTACACACTACTTGACTGCAATCATGGATATACAGGGCTTTTGTTTAAGTGATTTACGGTTTGGGCAATGCTTTGGCAATGCTGTGAGTGAGAACACATTTCCAATGTGCTTGCGCGCAGCAATTAAAAGCATTTTTATTAAAGTACTTAAACAATTACACATATCAAGCCTTGCCACTTACGCTTGAGTAATTAGAAAATAGCTCATCTTCTCACACACACGCACGCCCCTTATCCCCTTGTGAGCCTGAACAACCCACCCACCCACCGATCCACACAAACACTCACCCTGTAAAAAGATCTCGGCCCAGTTCTTCACACACACTGGGCTGAAAGTGTTTCAGCGTGGTATCGTTATCCCAGTCTACCGCGACGCAAAGTCGCACATCTGGAGCTTCCTGTTTAAGGCGTTCCCTGTGAACAAACTCTGCCCTACCCACTTTCACACATGCTCTCTCATAGTCTCACACAGACACACACACGTACACACACAAAGACACACACATCTGTCATGGATGAGGAGACGAACCGGGCCACTTCAATCCCGGCAATTATTTGAACGCTTTCACGCAAAGTTCACCTCATTTTGTTTGCAAATGAAATGTCGGTGCTACTTTCCGTCTCAGAGACGGGAGACGCCTTGGAGAATATCAATATGACACTGTCGCAACAATGCACTATATATATATAGATATATCTCGTTCTCTGTCTATATGTATATATATCTATGTATATTGAGAGAGCGTGAGAATGAGAGAGCGAGAGAGGTCAACAAGGTCTCTGGTGGATGCCACCTTTCTTCTGATGAGGCAAGCTCACCTGGCCCACTTTAACATCTTTATGACTCCTCGGCTCTGCGAAACCTCTCAACCCCCTGGGCTCTCCCCCCTCACCTTCTACAAATGTACCCGCTGCAGAAGCTGCTTACCAGCCAACCGCAGCATCACACAGTCACACGTACCACCCGCCAATTTACACTTTTAACACCGGGGCAGCATAGTCTAGTATCTGGGGTGTCGGATCCCCAGCCTGAAAGGTCCTGGATTCGATCTTGCAATGTCTACAACCTATGCCAATAAAGGCAGCCTTCAGCAAGATGGCCGACTCCTGCTTAATATTAATGAGCTGTATCGGTATTCAGTACTGCAGCTCGCTGTGGAAAGAGGCATCTCCTGAATGACTAAAGGGGCAACAGATACGAGACACAGATCCAATGGCTAACACAATTAATGTACAAAGAAACGTTGATTGATTTCCACCGTTGATGAAAGTAAACAATTAATTATGTATGCCCGTCCTGCCGTTCCTATGGACGTGGTCTCAGCGACGCTTGGGGAAGTTACCAATACACACTTTTAGTTGCAGAAGACGAAGACAAACTACAAAGTGCATTAATAATGACTTTCTAAATTGGTCAGTGCAATCTACAAACTGCATGAACTATCAGTCCAAATTCTAAGTGGGAACTCAGTCAGACAAAGAATAGGAGAGGGCTGTTGGCCTAACATGATTCCAACTGTCCTCGCGTCTAGGAGGTCCTGAATTATTTCTTGTCGGTAAATAAGTCAATTTACCAGATTCAGTTTCCACTGGTTGAATGACAATTATAGGACTATTATAGCTAGCCCTAACCCATTGTTCAATCTGAATTTATTTTCTCATTCACAATGGCACCTATAACCAGTATTTCTTAAATGGGGCGAGCTGTTCCCCTAGACAGGGGCCACCAACCTTTTTGAACCTGAGAGCTACATTAATGATTAATGATACTCATCTATGTGAGGAAACTGATCATGTTAATGATTTCTCACATAATTATCAACAATGACTTAAAAAAGTTGGGAAAGAGTTGTTCAAGAATGAGCTGTGGTATTTTCAGAACAGGCCTGCGGGCACCTCGTATGGTCCTTGGGGGCGCCCTGGTGCCCGTGGGCACTGTGTTGTTGACCCCCTGCCCTAGAGGTACTCCAAGGACTGTAAAGTGTTGCAAAAACTGTTCAACTACTGACTCTGTAAATACGAAAATAATACACCTCAAAATATACAAAAGATAATAACATTTGCTGGATACAACCATTTATGTACAACTCTTTTTTTGAAGAATGTTTGGATCGGAATTGGACACCATTTCCCATAAACTGTTGATTCAAAGACCGGGGAAAAAACGAGCTAAAGCTAATAAGCTCAGTTGCAGACTTGCTGCTTCCATCCTACATCACATCCGTGGAAACCCCGACTAATGTTTTTAATGTTTAACCTGCAGGATCACGGGGGCGCGTTTTCTGGCCCCTAAGTGCAACCGTTAAGGGAAGACAAACATTACAAATAAAGTGAAGTCATGGGCTTACTCTTTAAAAGACTATCGTTTCCTAAAGTAAATGTCCAACATCTATTAGGACAGACAGGCACCGGCTGGTGTCAGCCCACGTTGAATCGACAGCCGGGCTGTTGTTTCCCGGCACAAAGTCAATCCCATTACACACTTATTTTTACATTACAGCTCGCCTTCATCACGTTACGGTATTACTTTAGCATTATCACATTCACTTCCCAGCTCCTTATCCCCCAGCCCTCTCCCTTCCTGTGTGGCGCAGGGGCAGGTGAGCAATAATGGTGAATGCCGGAGTGCTCGCCGGCTTAACACCGGGGCCTTCAGCCTTCTGTGTAATTATTCAGTGTTCTACGCTCTCCGGCATTGTCCAAAAATAGAGCCCCGCATAATCCTTCACAATTAGAATTATTGGCAGTTTGCCAATCCACAATATTTACCGCCACCCCACCACCACCACCACCACCAGCGTTGTTGTCTTTCGTTCGGTGTATTCCCACCACGCTGATGTTTGGAGACTTTTAAAGGGCCCTCCCCCCTGATACGTGGATGAAGCAGAGTTTTCAGAAACAGCCCCATAGGGAGTGTAGAGGGTATAGGGAGGATAGGGTGTAGGATAGATTGAACAACCTGATCCGTCCATCAATCGGGGAGTGTGGACACTCCCTGGTGAAGTCACTCTAGGGTAAAACAATTGTTAGGGCTTGCTACGGCTAATCAACTTCACGCCTGGCGGGGAAACAGGGTACCTTGGTTGCGTTTGGGGGATAGGGGATAAGACATTGCTGTTCCAAATGGCTCCTACCGCCCAGAAGTGTCTTTAGGCATGAGGGTTTCAACAAATTATAAACATAGTAGGATTTTGAACTATCAAAATCAATGAAGGTGATATTCATTTTGTGTTTGAGGAGAAGAAGCAAAAGCAGGAGACGAGGATGCAGAGCCGGAATTCCTGACAACAAAGGGCTATACCGTTACAAGATGGAGCATAGCCAAAAACTGATCCAATAGTACATAAATTAACTATTTATCATTCTCAAATCTGACTTTTATCATCACAGCTATTTCATTGGTGTAAAAACTGCATACCTGCACCTTTCCAACATAGAGGAGAAAGGTATCTTATGTAACACATCAACTGTACTAAACCCAGTATGAACTCCTTTGAAATGTCCAGTTTGTAAACTTAATTGTTTGGGTGCCATCAAATAAATGTACATTATGTTCTTCTTTGTTATGATTCACTATTTCCCAACTACCGCGGGTTGACAGATATGGAACAAATGTACCCACAAACACAGCGTGCTGCAGCCATGGAAGCAACCAAACGAACTGGATCAACTCAGATTGTAGTGGATTCAACTCAACCCTAAAAGCCGGGTCCACTGTTTAGAAAGCTCCGTGACCTGAGCTCTGCCAAAACACTGGTAAATCCTGAAGCTGCGTTTGAAAGATGGACAGAGCTTAGAGCCGAGAAGGATTTCAAGACGGATGCCGAAGGAGCTGATTCATAGTATCGGTATATACTGTTGTAGTGTGTGCAAACATAGGGTTAGCTAATGAACTTGGGGTCATTATCGCTCAACCTGGCATCCCGCTTGAACTTCAGGTCTTGGGAAGGGGGGAAGTGGGGAGACAACTCTCTCCAATATTGTGAATTTGCAGTACCCAATTGAAATGCCCGGCCTCAATGATACATATTGTTATTTTAAGATCCACACATGACATTTTCATTTTAGGATTTAGTTTGTGAAACACAAACCGGTCAATTAAAAACTACAACAGTACAATGTATGTTTGATGATGTAATAAACAAAGTTTTTGTGAAATGAGCTACCCTCTTTGATGAAAGCTTTTTAATTGTTGCCCGTATATTGCATGAGTTAGTCCACTAGAACAGCAAATACATTCACGGTGTCACGTGAACCGATCAAATAAGTAGCCAGACATTTCATCATCATTCAATCACATTTTAACAGCTAACAGCTTTAATATTGGGAAATATATATTTGTATCTCAATATTTAAGAACACAGCCTGTACGTTTAATCTTCTTGAAATACAGGCCACGTATTTTTAGCGAGACCCAAATAGATTGATTTAAGGACACCTTTAACAAAATTTCAGTTAAATCCCGATCCAATTCCTTAAGGGGCAGGTAGGGCCCGGGAACATCTGGAGGAACAGACTCCCTCCTGGCAGGATTCAGAATAACTTATTTGAGGTTTCGGCCAACAAGTCATGTTTGTCCTTGTAGTCAGGTGCTGGAAAACACACACAATCACACATACAAACACAAACACACACACGCACACACAAAACCAGAGGAAACTGATGTGAAGAACCGAGAGTCACCGTATTACAAATGGGGACCGAGATGCAGTTTATCAGGGGCCAAGGACACTGTTTAGAGCCTCGGACAATAAAAGGGAGGAAAATCATATTCTACAAAGTTAGAAAAACTGTTAGGATGTTTGTATATCCCTCACATCCCCCAGCCTCAATGAGTCTCCCAATTTGTGGTTTGGTGCCAGTGTGGACCACTGTTTGCAACACTATTAGTATGAATTGGATGAGAGAAATTTGGCCCAGCATGGGATGATTATAAGCACATAGATAGGCTTTATTGTACTTTTAAGGAAAGGAAGAGGTAGCAGTCATATCTAGTGCCTATGTACACTGACTACAACAGCATCCTACTATTGTACTATTTACTATTTGTCCGCTTTCAAGCAAAGTGACTGCATGTGAATTTGTGAAGCTTCATCATTAACAAGCAGGTAGGGGGTTCGCATATTGCTAATAGTTGCAGGTAAGATGCGGGAATTAAACCAATGGTGACTTATCCACTGGCAGTTAACTCAGCAACAACACACCTTTGCTTTGTTCTTGTTATAGGACAAAATAAATGGCCTCCATCAACTCAAGCCTTGGACTCGTCTTGTATCGTAATACAATTGAAATTACTGATGATAAGATGGAGCCTGCTCTGAATATAACGTCCTCCACTTTTTCAATTTATTCCATTTTCCAATCTCCCCATGAGATGGACCAATTAGGTTTGCAAAGTGAACACAAATTGCATTCTCCTCATTTGGACAGCTCTCTCAACTTAGTAGATGAGACTTATTAAGAGTCATGCATAGTGATTCTGTACACAAATGAGAGTGGAAAGTTGTTTTTGGAAGAATTATGCAGATAGAAGATATACCAGACATTTCATGGTGCCGATCTCCGCACATACTTCAGTTGGATTTTATGTTGCATATAAAGACATGCATTGTCTTATGAAACTATTTTAGAATAAATCTTAAGTAAATCCATATAAAATATGAATGAAATGCTTTTGTGTCCAATAACCGACTGCAAAAAATTATCCATAATGAAAAATGACTTTCCCCCCGCCCTGGGCACAAATATAGAAACATTCTAGTGCTAAAACATGGATCCAGTTAAACACTGATCCATTTTTAATGACTCCCTGTGTTGATCTACGATTCCTAATGTCTAGCTCATCCATGCAGTTGCTAAGAGTTAACAAATGTAATTTAGAATGTTACATAGACGAACGTAGTGTAAATTTTCAGTTCACCTGTTATAATTATGTTATAATTCAAAGTGAATGCAGATTGGTCAGATATCGACAGCGTAATATATTGTTGTTTCTCTTTCTTCTGAAAAATGCACTTGTTGTAAGACTCTTTAGATAAAAGCGTCTGCTAAACGCCCTAAAGGTAAATGTAATGTACATTTTGAATATACCATTGCTAGGGTAAAATAAAATCAACATCCATTGAAACCCAATTTCCAATAAGAATCGACAAGCCTCATTGTAAACGTAATATACCTTTATTAGTATAGCTTGTCGTCATGTAACATTTCAACAGATCTAGAGGAATCTATGGGCCTACTTGAAAGACGCCATATATCCTATTTTCTCTCTCGGGCCAGGCATGCAGGATGAAATAAGAAATCTGCTGCGTGTCTTTCACTGAAAATTTGAAAAGAGTGGAACTAAAAATGATTTATTACTCTGGCCGTTGCCAAAGGTAGATTTAATTGAATTAATTTGCATCGATTAGCTATCCATTCTTTTTACTTTGCATGATAACTGTGTCGTTCCCCTTTCAGGCCATAGATATTGGGCTCATTATCCTAAACTATATCGAAGCCCATCTATTTCAATTCAATTCCATCGTATGGCGCGCGGAGTCACGGGCTAATAGATCTCACACAAAACCCCCACATCGCAGTGCTTTATGAGCTACACCTAGCAAGGACATGACGTATTATGCACCCGCATAAACCCTGCAGACGAACCACATGTTACCATGTGTCCATTTTAGGAAATTGACTGTTGTTGTACGATAATCAAAAGGAAACAACCAATTCCCCGGGCTCTCCGGTGCACCACGGGAAAACAGGCCCACGCGCGTCACTGGTTGTATAAGCAAATATTGGAACCCATTTGCTATATTTAGTCATGGTTGGTTCTGGACATGGTTCCTGGTCGCCCCTCCCCCGTTTCTCCATTACGTGTCTATTTATACCTCGGAGTGCGGGGAGGGAGACGGGACTCGAGGTGTTCATTGTCACAATATGTTTCAGTGCTTCGCGAGGGGAAGCGTGAAACTCAAAATGGTTTCCAACGGAAATCCTTCTCCGTATGCCGCCCTACAGAATCTGCCGCCCTGAGGGCTGGAAGTCCACTCGGAGGTAAGGTCACGGGAGCCTTGTCAGTGAGCAATGGTGGGTGTGACATGTGTGTGTCATGGCAGGGGGATGCAGGGGGTCTCCAGTGAGAGTCCATGAGCCATGTGAGTCACCCACGGCATGGGACCGTACAACCCAACCTTCCACTGCCGAGCAAGGTTACTGCACTACCTGCTCACAGCAAGCCAGACTGCTGTGTGTGTGTGTGTGTGTGTGTGTGTGTGTGTGTGTGTGTGTGTGTGTGTGTGTGTGTGTGTGTGTGTGTGTGTGTGTGTGTGTGTGTCGCTGGTGTATATGCTTGTGTGTTGCCGTGTGTATCTCGGTGTGCATATGTGTGTGTACGTGTGACTCAAAAGGCCCATGAAGTACCTTCTAACCAGTTTGAAATCTTTTTAAAACCTTTTCAAACCTTTCGGGAGTTTTCATGACTCCCGAACGGCAAAGACAACAAATGTTGATTATTAACAGCGGCCATAACTGTTTCTATAACATGCGCTGCTCCCCGCTGCCCTTGGCCAGCAGCACAGCAGAATAATTCTACATGAACCGGTAGCAGAGGGTACACCCAAGGCGAAGTAATTGGATTTATCTTTCATTATTCTCCCAGTCTACTCTGTTATCACGGCTGCACCTCTGAAATGGGAAATGTGATAAATATTGATGTTCCTTACAGGAAAACCCGGCCAGGCATGTGCAAGCGACGGGCCTGGCCTATCTATCACATGGTGGTCGTTTGCTGAGCATGGATTTATGTATCAACTGAACCTTGCTTTGCCCAGTGGCCAAGGTTTGCAAAGAAGACCGGCTTGCCCCGGACCCATTTCTGAGGCCCGTTTGCATCTACTCAATCTTCCTCTGCTTTATATCAGCATCTAGGGCTGATGTCTTGTGTCTTTCACTGCTTACATTCTCTCCATCTCTCTTGCTAGCTCTGCCTATCTTATTCTTTCTCTCTCTCTCTCTCTCTCTCTCTCTATCTAGCTCTCTCGGTCTCTCTCCATCTAGCTCTCTCGGTCTCTCTCCATCTAGCTCTCTCGGTCTCTCTCCATCTAGCTCTCTCGGTCTCTCTCCATCTAGCTCTCTCGGTCTCTCTCCATCTAGCTCTCTTGGTCTCTCTCCATCTAGCTCTCTTGGTCTCTCTCCATCTAGCTCTCTTGGTCTCTCTCCATCTAGCTCTCTCGCACTCTCTTGTTCGCTCTCTTTCTATCTATCTCTCCAGCTTATTTCTCTCTCTCTAGCTTTCTCCCTCTCTGACTATCTCTCCCATATATATATATATATATATATATATATATATATATATATATATATATATATATATATATATATATATATATATGTATATATATATATATATTTATATTTTCTGGCTTCCACTGCCTTTATGAAAACAACGCTATTTCTCCCTCTATCCCTGTCCCTCTTCATAACAACCTCACTCACCCCTCTCCCTTTCGAACAATTTCTCTTCCTGCCAGACTCCCTGTAGAGTCCACGGAGACAAAAGAGAGAGAGAGAGAGAGGAGATGAACGCAGAATTAATAAGAAGACATCAGCAAAGATGAAAGGGAGAGATGCTCATCCAGGGATACAGAGGACCAGAAATAGCGAGGCCAACTTTGTCTCGTGATTTTAGCTTCAATCTCCGACTGACAGCGTGTAACCCCGTGCAATCCCGGCAGAGACCAATCACATGCCACATCACCACATTTCATCACCCGCCTGCTTGTGAAATTGTCTGCAAATATAATAAAATAAAAAGATAGGCGAATCAAAGGCAATATTTTGCAACCACGCAGGGCGTTGATTAGCCTTTACAAGCCATGTCAAAATGGACCCCCTGCTGGCAAGCGAGCGGGTTCACTCAGATGTATGCTGGGTGGATCAGCCTACCAGCCCACTCAGCGGACTGTCACCAGTAAGACCAGCTCACAGGACTAGCTGGTGCTGCAGGGATCTGGAATCAAACAATGGACTGCTCTTTGATTCCTTGCAGCATACATGGAGAACGTTAGACTTTGAAGCCTGATCCTCTAGCTCCATCGGGTTATCCAGAAATCGAGTCGCAATCCTGGTGGATTTTAGCTGTGACAGGTTTTCAACCCGTCAACCCAATGTCTCATCTTGATTGTCGTGATTACGAAATTGTTTGTTTTTTTATGTTGACTTGGATGGTGGACTTACTGATACTTATTACTCAGATCTCTATGGGAATCATCAGATTAAAAAAATAGGTGATGATTGATTGATTGGTTGTGATGTCACCAGAGGGTCTATTTTTGACCTTCCTTGTAATGGCTAATCAACATCCCATCCGGTGGTAAAGTACTTCCTCTATTTCCCAACCAATATATCAACATTGCAAAAAACAAGTGAATACCCATGCATGCATTGACCTTCCCATTCATAATCAGTGCTTAACTAGAAGCACTTCTTCCCCGGCCACTTCCAACCATCCCAGCATCGATCCACCGGAGCAGCCCCAGAATGCCAGTGCAAAGCGAAGATTGTGCCATCTAGAAATCGGGAGGCCTCCCTTCGTGCATCCTGTAAAAAACAGCCCAGTTCCAACATCAGCCGCGTCAGTCAGGTGTGGCTCCCTGTCCCTGAAGACCCAGTGGGACTGACACCCCAGCAGGAGGGCGAGCTGCAAGCCTAAGCAACACAGGGGTGGACGAAATGGAGGCATGGAAGAAGGTGCCTTGGGACACCCATCGATGTGTAGCGGGTACAAAACGCGGGGAGAAGGTAGTTGCGGTATACTCCGGTTAAAATTAAGTGAGGCGTGACATTTATAATGTCTCGCGGTGACGCATAGGTACACCACGAACTGAACAGATCACATCCTCCCGTTGCTAATTCTTAGCTCAGACAGCCTTGTCCATACTAATAAACATGTCCCCGACACAATCTTATTACAACCCAGATACAACACACACACGTACGTACGTACACATACAAGGACACAGTAACATGCATTGAACATGAATGTATTCATTTGCATCCACCCAACAACACACACAAAAACAGACGCACACACAGAATCACTTCCAAACCGAATCCGCACGCACACACACACACACACACACACACACACACACACACACACACACACACACACACACACACACACACACACACACACACACACACACACACACACACACGTCAGCAGAATCCACGCTACATGCACACAATGCAAAAAATAGCCTGTCAAAAAAACGACAACACAATTCTCCCCGTCCCCGTTTATTGTGTCAAAGTAGAGCCTTGACTGCTGCTCACCGCTAGCGTCAAGACCGCTGTCCGCACAGGCGATATCATGCAAAGTTCCCTCAGAGGAATCAGGGCTAGAAATAACACTGGATCGATGGCAAGTGGCGGTAAGAGCACGCTCCCCTCCCTCTCTCCTTCAGCCCCGGGTAGCACGCCGGCAGTGTCAGAATAGAATCTCACACATAGTTATTCTCTCTCCTCCTCCTCCTTCTCTATCTCGGACCAAAGCGGCTGCACCGTCCTGAATGGGGAAACTCGTGCAAACCTCCCAACCTTAACTTCACTCCTCCATTCCGTGATGAGCGCACGGTGGCGGCCCACATCTGACACACCATGTTGTGAGGAGTAACAGGGGCGAGGGGGAGGAAAGGGAAGAGCCAGCGTGTCAGCCACACAGACACAGACACAGACACCAACACAGACAGAGAGAGAGGGAGAGAGAGAGAGAGAGAGAGAGAGAGAGGGTGGGATATGGCTGGATTGACATCCTTACCAGAGATGTGACAAAGAGAACACTGTAATCGCTTGTCTCATTCCACGGCGGAGGCTGCTCATTAAATCCAAGATGCTCAGCGCGAGATCGAAGATTCCATGAAGATGCTGAACCACGAAGAGGACGGAAAAAAAGGGTGGGCTTCTTCGCAGGGAGGATTTTGTTGAAGTGTTGTTCAGAAAAATATGTGTGGTGAATATGCACAAGGAGATGGAGAGGGAGGGAGAGAGAGAGAGAGAGAGAGAGAGAGAGAGAGAGCCGGTATCCGAGTCTGAAGCGCTCGCTGAGTCCCTTCCCGTTCAGCCGCAAAACCACATGTGCCCGTGTGCACAGTCACTGCTGGCGCACACACCGAAAAAACACACACACATCCAGTGGCGGAGAGAGAGAGCGAGAGAGAGAGCGAGAGCGAGAGAGACAGAGAGAGAGAGAGAGAGAGAGAGAAGAGAAAGGGAAGCGAAAGAGAGTCTTCTCATTTTTCCTCCGCCAGGCTGAGAGGGAGAGATAGAGAGAGCAGAAGAGAGAGAGGTATACAAGAGAGACAGACACAGAGAGAGGGAGAGAGAGCCAGAGAGCAGGGGAGAGTGGCTGTGGAGGAGGGAGAGATGGAGGGAGGAGCTGCAGTATGTCATAAAGGTAGAAGTAGATGGGAGGGGAGGGGGGGGAGGGCGGGGGGGGGGGGGGGGGAGGGTGAAGGAGGCAGGCATGGAGGGGGCTGTGTTGAGGCTGATCAGTGCAAAACAACACAACATACTAGAACACCACACCACACGGCAGCACACTGCAACACAGCACATGTTAGAAAACGACCCAACCAAACACACCATAATGGAACCCATAACATCTCTGTGATGCAACACGACAATACACAACACAACAAAATGCAGCCAGGCAAGAGATCACAATAGTAAACACATCATACAACACAACGACGACAACAACGCGAACCGGTTCGAACGAACGAGTCTTTAGGACCAACGAACCGAACCGGTTCGTTTCCCTCGTTCGTCTCGTTCACCATTCGATTCACCGGAAACTCGACTGAACGAACGAACGAGTTTCCGGTAGCACTAACTCCACTGAGTCTGACTGACTCAGCTGAGAACCGTGCAATGGCGTGCATTCCATGATGCGATTTACCGCTACCGGAAACCAGGCTGAACGAACAAACGATTCGGGAACGACTCCTCCTCCAGTTCAGTCGAGTTTCCGGTAGCACTGAGTCTGACTGATTCAGCTGAGAACCCTGCAATGGCATGCATTCGATGATGTGATTCACCGCTACCGGAGACTAGGCTGATTCGCGAACCACTCCTCCCAGCTCAGTCGAGTTTCCTGGGAATCGATTCACCGGGAACTCGACTGAACTTGGAGGAGTCGTTCGCGAATCAGCCTAGTCTCCGGTAGCTCGTTTGTTCGTTCAGCCTGGTGTCCGGTAGCGGTAAATCGCATCATGGAATGCACGCCATTGCACGGTTCTCAGCTGAGTCAGTCAGACTCAGTTGAGTTAGTGCTACCGGAAACTCGACTGAACGAACGAACGAACGAACGATTCGCGAACGACTCCTCTTGGCGAACTGAATCACGCGAACTGCGTCACGGAAACAAATCATTAAATCCACCACTACACACACACAACCTGACACAACACAAACAAACAGAACGGCATCCAAACAACACACAGACACACTGCACCGCATCATGAAACAATGTACCATATCTATTTATCTATGTTTTTGCCACGGCACGAGAATGGTGGACGGCTAAATTTAGCAACCGAGGCAGAGGCAAGAACAATTGGGTGTGTTTGTCCACGCTGACAGAGAGTAATAGCTCGGAGGCTAGCACAGAGCCGTATGGTCCAACAATGTTGGAGCATGTCCGAGGAAGATGAAGGAAGAGGAGAGGGGGGGGGGCGGGGGGGGTTCATTCTGCAGGCACATAGCCAAGTAAGCGACTCGACAGAAACAGAAGAGTCTCTCACTGGGATTTGTCTTTCTTGAGCCGCACCTCAGACGCTTTGAGTCGGGGCTCCCACCGTTGGATGTGTCAGAATCGCGAAAAAAAGGCAGAGATAACGGGACGAAGAGCACAAACCCAAACACCAACGGCGTGTTTTCGGCGGCGTGCGGAGAGCCCCTCGCGGTAAGCACTCCATTGTGCTTGGCTGTGTGCATTGTAGAGACGCCATTGGCCGCGCTGCACGGGGAACACAGCGCTGGCTGACGTGACTCATTCTGTGTAATCCTACACTGATGATTCACGCCGCCGCCGAGCCGGCCGGGTGGTCGAGGAGGGAGGGGTGCGGCCTAGCGCGGCCTCCTCTGATAGGATTAAGATGTGCCGGCGTGAACGAGGCCCTCCGCTGTGGCGAGAGGGGCTCCGCGTCCAAGCCTTTCACATGCACACACATGCCAAGACGCACCCACACACATACACAAGACACACGCGCCAATACACACACACACACCAAAAGACACAAGCACACGCACACAAAGACACACACACACACACGCCAATACACACACGCACCAAGAGAAACATGTGTACGCCCTCGAAGACACACACATCAAGGCACACACACGCCAAGACACACGCACCAATACACACACACACGACCACACCGAGACACACGCGCACGGACACAAAGACACACACACACACACCAAGACACACACATCAAGACACACACACACACGCCAAGACACACGGGTACGCACACAAAGATACACACCAACACACACCGACCAAGAGACACACACACACACACACACACACACACACGCTTCTACTTCAGCTAGTAGTTGTTTCATGTCGGTCTGATGCACACACCTTCATATAGAGTGCGACTTTATAGCCTTAAGGTAGTCATTACATACGTTTTAAAAAACATCAAGGACATAAAAACAATAATGTGTTCATCCCTCCATCAGTCTCTCTTCCAACTATTCCTCCATCGTTCAATACTCTTGGTGCGGTTATGAGTCAACGGAATCCAATCATCACTTGACACTTTCATGGTGTGTTTGTATGTTATGATGTAAACAACATTGTTCATAAATGTTTATTTGCTGGTTGGTGTCTGGATGTATTCATAGTACATTTCCTGACGCGATCTCAATGGCAATTGGATGTTATTGTATTCGTAGATTTAGTTATTGTACAATTCTGTTAGGTTGTTTATGTCTTATTTGTAATGCACAGCCCCCAGGAATACTACAGCTGACTACAGCGTTTTCAGCTAATGAGGATCTTTATGAACAAATGGATGTGTGAAAGGGACTGGATCCTGAATGGAGGTTTTTTCTAGTTTAGTCTGCTGTATTTGATATGGATACAATTATATGCCACACAGTTCAGTCCCACAACGCTGCATACGTTCACAATGCAAACCTTGATAGCTGCAAACATGTTCCGCACTCCGACATTAAAGCTGTTTCTCATGACTTGGGGCTTGGTGGCTCGTCTGCTTGAATGTGTTTTAGTTTGGTTTTTCTGAGTCATTCACCGTATCT
The DNA here is from genome assembly GCF_902167405.1 of Gadus morhua. NCBI lineage: Eukaryota > Metazoa > Chordata > Actinopteri > Gadiformes > Gadidae > Gadus > Gadus morhua. The sequence goes on along the minus strand of NC_044056.1, from coordinate 5,031,508 downwards.
ATAAAACAAGACTTCAGTTTGTAATGCAACCCAGCGTTATATTCAATTATGCTTAAAGAGATGAAGAAGCATTCCATTTGATACCTCTGTTCTCTCCAGAGGGCATGACGTCTCTGTATCTTCCTCTGAATCCAACTTTGACACTTGACCCATATCTTCAGTCTGGGATTCATAAAGTATGACTGTGTCTCTCTGCTCTCAGCCCTGCAGTCTTCTTAGCTCACTGCCCGAAAAACAAGAAATTGAAAAAGAATGAAAATATTAGAACCTACACAATGTGAATCAGAATCCCTAATCTACCCTCCGCACGGAGGTAACCAAACCCATTTATAGTTTATGATCCTCCCACGCACACACACACAGACACGCAAACAAAAACACACACAAACAGTAGCAGCAATCATGCAGGCATACAAACCCAAAGCCAAACAAGCCATTATTCCGGATGACAAACTCCCATACCGTTATATCCGTCTCAATAGTCTGACTCGGTCGAGCCACATGTGCCCGCCTTCATGGCGATCCAACGAGAACACAAACAACTAATTCCTACTCCCAAGGCCACATCATACCCTCCTCCCCCCCCCCCCCCCCCCCCCCCCCCCCCCCCCCCACAACCAAGAAAGAGAGGTAACGGGGTTTGGGGGACGGGTGGGAAAGTTGGAAAACTTCTGGACTACGTCAGAGCCAAACTAGCGGCATTGATGAGGGACGTTTCATATGCAACCGCTGCCCATCGCAGGACAAACAGATGCTCCTGTAGGGCAGCGGGGAGAAGGGCCGGGGAGCTCTGAGCACAGTCGTACACAGCCATGAATTATTAAACAGCACCTCCAGCAAAGCCCTCTGTTTTCGTCCATCCACACGGGAGACTGTCCCAGCTCCCGTTCCCCGGCCAGGCCGATTTGCCGCTGCTGTCCTTATTTAGCATTTGCAGTCGGGTCCCAGGGGGGACGCAGGCAACAATCTGAGTTACCCGCATGACAGCGTCCGCCCCCCCCCCCGAAAAGAGAAGAAACATTTATGAGGGAGGCAATGTTCAACTCTTGAATTTCCCAGCGGAGTTGGACAGCCAGCACAGCAGCATATGCACGCTATGTAGAAAACGAAAGCCATGTAATTGATGTCCATGTTCCTGCAGTGTGCTTTTAATGCACTTAAAAATGCCCAGAAACATAATTGTATTTTTGGCCGAGGCAATTTCTTTTTCGTATTCTCCGGAGACCCGGGGAAACGGAAGCGTGCTGATAGGGGGCTGTGAAGGATGGAGGAAAACCAACAATACGATACAACTCAAACCGGGGGGGCGACATAACCCGTGTGGACAACAAGCATGGCCCGGAGATGAGGCTAAACCAGCGGAACAGGTCATATGCTAAAAAACACCTTGAGTTGTTTCAGTGGGACACAACTCTTACCTGGAACGTTCTGCCTGCTCCTCGGTTGCTCTAGCCTGTCCCACCTTGCATCGACCCGCCTTACCCCACCATTACTCCATAGTTCGTCCGCCGTGCCATTCTGCTGCAATGAGCAAAAACAAACAGCTATTTGTTTTGTAAAAGCGTGTTTTTTGTACAAAACAATATTGCGTTGGAAAAAACGGGCAAAATCAGGAACCCAGGAATAGGCATTGATAAGCCATAGAGTTCGAGCATGGTCCTTCTATTCAGCCAATCATCATCTTCCATCGCCTCTCCATTACTAGTGTTCACGGGGGGCCACCACAGGTAAGGTAAGGCATGCGAGGCAGTCTACCCCGACGGCCACCTTTCCCCCCCCTCCCAAGAAGCTCCCTTCATCCCCTCCTCCCAAGAGATCCCTGAGCATTCGCAGTTCAGCGGTCAAAGCACGGTGCCACGTCATTAATTATTAACCGGGTAGTCATTTAACTGACACATTCATCCAAAGCGACGCACAGTGAATCGTTCTTAGATACATGTCTTGAATAAAATGGCTGGGGTTTGGCATCTTGCTCATGGCACGCCTACAGGAAAACAGTTGGGGCTCAATCCCGGTGCCTTGGAGGCGAGTCACACACTGCAATCCCGCCGCATGTTTAGTAATGTATTTAGGCAGACATTATAGACTAAATTAACCAAACTCTGTATTGGTGTTTTTGGCATGTGGTTACAATTGGTCAATGTCAGTGCTGTTGTGCTGAACTGAATGGTAATTAGGGAAGATCAAATGAGCCATCGTCTAACCTCTGATTACACCAGCAAAGATGATTGACCATAACCAGATAGGCAAAGATGGAATTCTGACAGAAAGTGCATATCCGACTCAATATGAGTCTCTTGATTATACCATATAGGCTGAAGCAGCTGGGAGAGGCTAATCAAAAAAGGTGCTTTTTGTTTGCAAACATCCCATTTTCCGGCTGCAATGGAAATCCCTTATTTATTCTATAATGTTTTCAGACCAATAAATAATAAAACAGCAAAATAATTACAACAGGAGAGACAGAAAATATCTCTGAAGAGCCATTTGCATAGAAATTCATAGATTAATAGAAATTCGAGCCTGCATTTTTCTTGTTTTCCTCACTTTGCCTTTGAGGTTGTGATCCGCTGCGGTGGGGTGTCTTAATTGGTCCAACATTATCTGTGATTATCCCTGACTACTCCTCCGTCCTTCCAAACCACATTTCCCAATGCACCCATTGTAAACTTGCAGGATCTGAATACATTACATGCTATGCACTGAGAGATTTGATATGTCTTGTCACGGTTGCTTCCATTGCCTTATGTATTCAAAAAAGAAATGATGCCATGAACCCTGGTGGATTCATTCATTCAGCTTCCAAACTCCTTGCAGACATCATTGACATTTGGTAAGAATTTCTATTTTCGATGATGCCATTCTCCTCCCTCAGGAAACTAGCATAGCAAAATATTAATCGCGTTTCAAATAGACCCCTTGCAGCACAGAACTGTATACTTCCTTGCTGTCTAGAAAAGTCGATATTGTACTAGATTCAGAGGGTGAATAATTCAATGGTTGCCAGGAGCTGTGACTTACTATTAAGCAAGCAGATGCTTTTATCCAAAGGGACTTACTTGGATTCAGATACAGGTCGTTAAGGAGCTGGTAGGGGTTAAGTAGCTTGGTTCAACAATGCCTACCGGTGGACCGCGGACAGGTTTGAACCCGGACCCTTTCAGCTGGGTGTCAAACCCCTTTAGCCAACACACCTCAAGACCTACCAACACGCCACCACCTTTCACCCTGAAGCTGTATTAATTAAAAACATCCAATTCAGGTGACACTATTGTATAAATCTCTTGTTATGCCGATTCGTGGAAGCAGCATCCCGCCCTGGGACCAGGAGACGAGGAGAGGGAGTTGAGCATCATCGGAGAGCATCTGGTCAGCTCTGGTCCCTTCTACTGTAAAATGCATGGTCTTCCTTCACGTGAGCTGGGTGCTCCAGGGAACAGTCCCCGGAACAAGAAGAAGAAAAGCAAGAAAAAGCAAGAAAAACTAGAAGGAGGAGACGTTTTTTCTATTGCAAATAATTTGCCAAAGCAATATCCGAAACAGGTGTGGAAACAGAGAGATATCTCTTTCTCTGGGGAGTCCATCCGTCTCTCTCGCCACGATCCCAAGATTCAAAGCACCCATGTCTCCGTCGTGACAGCAGAACTCCTGGGAACGGGGTGAAGGGGACAGTGGAGTAAGCCTTTGGCACTGTGCATCAGTCTGCCAGTGGCCCAAACATTGACTAGTGTGCCTGGCTGAGTTCCTACCCCGTAAGATGGGCAGTGAAAGTAAACGTTGCATATCTGCTAGCGGCCTCAATGGTCTGTTAGATTGCCACAACTGTGTGAAAATATAACCACAAGTTTCTGAACAAACTCTGGGTGCATTTCATTGCATATTCCCTTCAACATAATGTTCCTGGAGCGTATTGGATGTTATTTGTATTCGTTCAGGGGACTTAAGTCCTCACCTGTCCTCCTCACACCCGTGTTACTGCTGTCCTGCTGTACATGACAGTGTTTTGAAGACATCTACAACACCACTGGGGTAGCCTTATTTAGCAGAAAATAGTTTGTAAACCTTGATGATTTCTACTCCAAAAAAGTGGCAGCATAACTTTCTCTTCATGGACCACTCGTCCAGAGACCAGTTTCACGGTGGAATTGAATGGCGGAAACTTTACAACTAAATATATGACCGACGCCATCATTCACAATGATCATGGGAAATGAGAATGGAGCTTCTTGAGCAAGAATAAAACTATATTGCACCCAAAGTATGGGCGAACCCCCAGATCGTCCATAAAATAAGATTAGAGAGTACTTAATCAATCCCAGGTAGGGAATTTGCCGCAGCAAATGCGGGACAGTAGTAGAAAAAAGAGCAGTATAACTGAAAAATATAAAAAAATTGAGCAATAGCAATTAGCCATTTATTAGCCAAATTATTGAAACTACATTATTTAAACTGTACTCATTTCCCATTGACCATTATACACAGTATAGTGTCTAAATTGTGGTTATAATGACTAAAATGTAAAGTATATGCAATTATTGAAACTATACATTATTATATGTTACACAATTATACATAAAAGTCTGAATGTCTCAAGTATATGCTATATTATTGAGACTATACATCATTATGAAATATACCATTATACATATTTGTGTCAAGTGTCCAGTATATGCCACGTAATTGAGACTATACATGCCTATATCGTACCACTATACATACGACTCTACAGTGACCAGTACGAGCTGCATTATTGAACTATACATTATTTTATGTAAGTTATTACTCAGGTGCCCAGTGACGTCTTGTGTACTCCCCGTGGGGGTAAACAGGTGGGATGGAAGACATGCGGTTAGATACTGGTCTTCAGTTTTATACATTTGAAGAGAACCTTGAGCTTTTGCTGGAAAAATAATGTAACATTCGACTGTCTTCACAATAGAGAGGCTAATTAAACGAAAAGTGTAATTTGTGCCTGCAATTTGAGACTGGATATTCTCCAGCAAAGCTGTAGTACCAATATCATCGATACGGTCCTTGTTTTAGCCAATGGGTGAATATTAAACAATTGGTGAAAGGACACAATATTTCTTGGATGCCACATTGTGTTTGTGATTATTTTCATCTACGGGTAAAATGTGGGTACATGGGATTTTTAAGGGGCTGATGATGACTTTTAATCATGCCATGATGATTTTTGTATATTTTTATCCATGTAATAGGGATTTGCACTACAGAATACAGATGCTATGTTTGGTCAAAATGATGGTAGGCAATAGTGTTAATATATTCTATATTTGCATCCCCATTGAAAAAAAAAGGCCTCAATTTACAACCAACAAATGTACAACCAACACGCGCCGGCAACAATGATTCTGTCGAGATGAAATCCTTCGTGCCGCAGCATCGATCAAATGTGGAAAGACAAAGCCAAATTGTTTTACATCTGTGCTTACTTTAGCATGAGGTCGGGGATTGGCTCAGGCGCCGAACCGAAGACATTAAGGTGTCGTACAGCCTCCAGAGTCATTCTCACCCCGTCAGCCTGCTATCCTCTATCTGGCAATTTGTTTTGCTGGTGTTGCTGCTTCCCCACAGAGAAACTTTCGCAAATTGTTTAGTTTTGCTGCCGACAACGTGGCATCGCGTGACCCCCCGTGACCTGCCATGAATATTTCAGGATGAAAGGGAGAGATGTTTGAAAGATTACAGGGGAGAAAAAGTCACGGTTTGTGCCTGAAAAGTTCAACTGTTGGGTTAGCAGCCGTTACCTTACCCGAGATATGTTGTTTGGCCCGGCTAAATTGTTTTTCCGTGTCTGCTTCGGAACACTGACACACAAAAGTAATCCCACAAGTTCAAAAGTGGACTCAAAACAGAGATGCATAGATTTAGCTGTATATATTCCACAGTCACATTTCAAACTATGAGGAAAAATAAACAGACATGTGCCGTTTGGTCGAAATCAAATTGATGGGTAGAAATTCAGATTAAAAACCGAATTACAAAAATCCAATTAGTGCTTGATTGTTTGTTTGTTTGTACCTGATGGGTAACCAGCCATATACGATGCAATCCGGATGAGATACTACTCATGCAACGCAATCTCATCCCCCTGTCTTCACATCATAATTATTGTCAAGGGTGAAGACCATACACTGAATGCGACAGTGTGTGTGTGTGTGTGTGTGTGTGTGTGTGTGTGTGTGTGTGTGTGTGTGTGTGTGTGTGTGTGTGTGTGTGTGTGTGAGAGATGGGGAGCACTTCAAGGCCAGGTTCTGATGAGTCAGGTCTCAGTTAACACTGTGGTTTTTATGGCAGCGTGACATCAACTTCTGTCAAGGTTATCTTTGTTGGAGAGGGCTGTGGGATGTATTTTCAAGGGGGGGGGGGGCAGCGACACCATATTAGCAGCTTCACTATCCTACCTTCTTTCAAGGGGTATGAGTCTTAGGGAGGTTAAACCCTAATTTAAAGTCACTGTGCGTGAACAAGAGAGCCGGCATGAGCCAATAACGACGTCATCGGAGCCCTCGCGTACGGTTCATATTTTGATTTGTTGTGTGGCGCACCCCTGAAAGGCATTAACTCTGCCAGTACACTGCACAAACTGCCTGCCCCAGTGGACATCACAGCACACCGGGGACAGTAAACGCCGCGGCCAGGCACGGACCGCCAAGCCAACACTGCGTTCTAAAACCCACAAGAGGCTAGGAGAGACGGGGTTCGGACTAGTGAGGTCTGGGAGGGAAGGCCGTGCTAACCTGAAGCTTGGACGTTAGCTAACATTACAACGCTGACAGCAGGCAGGCCAAAACAGTGTGGGACAAACCCCCTCCCTCCCTGAGTGTGATGCAGATACAGAGCGACGCTGAGGAGTCTGACGAGTTATGTGAGGCGAGGTGTGAAATGTTCTTTTCCCTGGACCGCTTTCAGCTTCCATTCCGCACGACACCGTCATCGGAAAACTCTGCAAGACCATCGTCATCCCCATCGTTATCATTTAACCATGCATCTGGCAGCATTTTTTCACTTTCTCCTGCACCTTATACACCGCAACAAATCTCTGGAGCAGGAAATCGTAGGTTCACCTCAACATTATATACGTTTCAATCAGGGCTTTAAATATTTTTCTTTGCCTTTTAAAACGCACATAAAACGATCTCCTGCTTAGGGAGAACAGAATTGCCTTTGTGAACGAAGGACGCTCTATGCATGATCGCTCTACCTGCAGTACCTCTGCTCTGCTCTGCTCATCAAACACACCTTGCGTCTGGGCTGAGGTAATTAATACCCGTCAGATTGGACGCGGCGCTGACAGCAGGCTGGTGGAGGAGTGTTAGAGGTGGACGCTGTGAGAGGCTGAGTCGGGGAAGTGCTTTTTGAACACGAGTGCTTAATGTGGCGCCAGGGTGCGTTCGTCTGTGCAAGGCTCAGCCAGGTCTACCTCAAGGGACCAGAATGCTGAGTCTGTGTGTGTGTGTGTGTGTGTGTGTGTGTGTGTGTGTGTGTGTTTCTGAATGGTCTTGCTGTCCTCTGTGTGTGTGTGTGTGTGTATGTGTGCGTGCGTGAGTGTGTGTTTCAAATGGCGTGCACTGAGCCAGAACATGGACCTCATCCAGATTATCATTCTATGGCTTCGATACTTCAGTGTGAGGATGACAATAGACCACACACACACACACACACACACACACACACACACACACACACACACACACACACACACACACACACACACACACACACACACACACACACACACACACACACACACACACACACACACACATCATCCTGTGTGGCTCGTGTGTGAGTGGATCCAGATGGATGCTTCTGAGTGATCCTCTCCTGGATGTTGAGAGTCCCTTGTGGAATGTGTGGGGAGTTTGATAAATACACCCCATCACCCAGCCAAAGCTGTAGTCATCATAAGACATCACCGACGTCAATGTGTGATAGCGAGTAATGTCTTTGGGAAATGAAAATGCATTATGAATGAATATTCAATCGAGAATTAGATGGATTAGATCGACTGTGTGTGTGTGTGTGTGTGTGTGTGTGTGTGTGTGTGTGTGTGTGTGTGTGTGTGTGTGTGTGTGTGTGTGTGTGTGTGTGTGTGTGTGTGTGTGTGAGTTGTTTAACTACACAAATCTACACAGACATTTCTGTTTGGCTATTGGAAGGTACTCTCAGGAAAAACAAGTATTATTCAGTTACCTTCTCAAACACCAATATACAACATTCAGAGGCAAACAAGAAACTGTTACACATACATACATATGCATGTGACCTCACTACCTCCCGCCCAAATCCCCCCTCAAAGGGGACCAAGGATAATGCAGACAAATTCGAAAAGCCTCTAATGTTTATAGTTCTAACGGAGGGTTAGCCGCAGAACGCCGCAGCCATGATAATTGACATTTAGGAAAGAAATGCCTTGCACAATGGCTGCTAAAGGGAGACGTAATTACTGCCTATCCAAGTGTCAATAGAGTCATCTGCAGCCTCTTCTAAATGTCACTTTTACATTGAAACGCCAGAGGCCTGTCTATAGAGCTCTAATGGCTGGTTGCTGGAAATAGTCCTTCGAAGAGGCCAGAGTTTTTAGCTGCTTCTCGATATGCGCTGTTGTTGTTGTTGTTGTTGTTCCCCCCTTCTCGGCGGCGCTTCAGATGTCACGTCGGTTCGAGTTAGAAACAACCGCAGCTTGTCTGCTGCTCGGCAATTAAGAGTTTTTTTAGCGACGAGCAAAACACTGTGAACGTGGTTACCGTGTTTCCTCTGAATAGGCGTTTTGGAAAACACACTGGCCGTTTGGGGACGTTCAAACAAATTAGTCTATCGACGCGGGCTTTTGCCGGATTCGGATATTAAATCGTTCAAAAGAAGTGGGGAGAAAAAAACGTGGTAGACGGTATGTTTCCACATCGATGTACTTGTTGTGTTCTGGTAAGTGGTGTCCTAAAGAGCAGTGGTCCCAAACCTATCGGTCCTCAAGAGCAGTGGTGCCAAAAAGCTTGGGGACCACTTCTCTATAGTACTGATGCAAGTATACCCCAAAAGTCTAGAGGACTACACGGTCCACCCCTCTCACTCGTGTTCTCTTTTTGTGCTCTTGTATTGTTTTTGAAAAAAGTCTGCAACAGTTTCAACAAATGTACACATAGCGAATGTCGGTTCAGCCTGTGTTTTATACAGTCCAATTGCGTTGAATTCACAACGGGGCTCCACCGGCCCCCGCAGTTTTAAATCTGCTTTTGACCGTTGTAGACTTAGCGGGATATGTCATGGGGTAACTGATTGTTTTATTGATTGATCGGGTGGGTGGGCTCGGCTCAACCCACCTGTAGGGAGTTGCTCATACACCAGATGGTAGGTTAAAAACCTGAACTCTTTTGTTGTCAGGTTGACTCAGGCAGTTTATCCCAAGTCAATTCCTGAATGAAGACCGCTACCATATCTGGAACTTCTATAATTGCCTAGTAGAAGGAGAGAAAGTCTATTTTCTCGTTTTCCCGAGCACATGTTTAGAGGCCTACTCTATGGTTATGTACATTAACTTTAGATAAAAGCTTCAACTAAATTCAGTAAATGTATGTATATCCGCACTTGATGTTGGAACAAATGTACCATCTCTCATCTAATCACAGACAACAACGGTGGATGTCAGAAAATTTGACCATTCAAAATTAGAATAATGACTGTTTTTAACAAACAAACATGAAAATGAGATCCCAAAATTACAGATCGACCTACCCATCAATAGGTGATATGATGAATGAACTCTGGGAATTATGTCGCAAAAAAAACTGAAATGAGATTGAATATTTAATGATACTGCTGCCCCTGAAAAGCCCCTGAAAGCTTTTAAAAACAGGCTTGGAAAAGGCATTGTTGCTTTTTTTTTTTATCAATCTACAATCACAAAGGAAGCAGACTGAAAGAGGACGCAAAAACCTAGTCGGATAAATAATCCGGAAATTGGGTTTAGCATTTTGGACGGCAGTAGGGGCCATTCTTTAGAGACACCAATTCTCAAAAAAAGGATTTCTTGGGGGTTATTTGATTAAATGATTGTATACAAAGCAATACGCTGAAGTACAAGTAGCAGGTAAGGGTAGAAGAAGTTGCTTGGGGAATGCCTACAGACAGACAACATGAGGGGACCAAACCAAAATCAAATCATGAGGGGATCAAACCAGCAATATCACAATCCCTGGCCAGACATCTCTTGGTCTAGTGGGGACTTCAGCAGGGCTGTGGTGGCAGGCTTATCTCTACTTCTCTGTCTCCTCCTCCTCCTCCCTCCTCTGCTTAATAGTTCCCTCGCCTAATGGCCGGCATTATCCGTACACTATTTGCTTAACCGCTAGTTCTGCCACTGCCGCCTCTCCCCCGCAAATTACTACTGCTGCTCGTTCACTGCACTTAAACTCTGCTCCACTCCTGAATCACAGGCCCGACCCCCCACCTCCGCCCTCCTCCACTCCTGAATCAGAGCCCCAACCCTACCTCACAGCCCCACTCCCACCTCCTGGTCGGCTCCCGCCTCCGCCTCTGCCCGGTTCCACTCCTGCCCCGACCTCCACCAACCTCCACTCCTGCCTCACAGCCGTACCCCTCCTCCTGCTCCCTCCTTCACCCTCTTCCACTCCTGCCTCACACCCCCCCACCCTCACCTGCTGCAGCCGTGGTCCCACCTCCACCTCCACACCAGCCCCCCATTCCTGCACCTACCTGCAGTGGTCTGCGTTGCATGAATGTTGAGCACTTTGTAAAAGCTTTGTTTAAAGATGTATAAATGTAAAAAAATAGATAGCTTGATTTCATTGATTTATTTCACTGTTTATCAAGGGCCCTGCACCCAAATAAGGCCCTGTTACAAACAAGACAAATGGTCCGTTACAACGTGTGCACGCGACGTACTTGCGATCTCGGCAATAAAACGGGCTCCTAGAAACATCTACGTGTTTCCCAGGGTCGGCGTGACTAGCTTAGCCACCAGTTCAGCTGCGTGTGGCAGCCCCCTAGTGGTTGGGCGTGGCAGGGGTCAACTGCTACAAATGTATATTATAACGACTCGCACTCACATGCGTGGCGCAGCTCCTATGGTTACTGGCTGAGATGGGGGAGGGGTCAGAGGCACCAGGGGCGGAGAACGGGTGGCCCGTCAGCCCTCCCAGGGAGACGTCTGCTGCGGACACATGGGAACAGGCTGGTGCGAGCTCTGGCTGAAATGTTAGCTCTTAGCCTTGGATCTCAGGTCTTAGCCTAGCGCTGAATAGCTGTTTAGCAACGGTCAAACGTGGTCGCATAGTCAATGAGGGCATCTGGCGCCGGGACGGTGGGTTCAGAGAGGTAAACGAACAGCTGCAGTGTCGCAAAAAGAAATATGCTGCAGTATAGGGCTAGCATAGACGTTCCCAAGGTCCTGTGCAGTGTTTAATTCTGTGCTCTCAAATAAATGTCAGAATGTATCTAACTAACTGTTGCCTAAACTGAAGGCATCAGATGTTATGTCAGTCTTATGCTTTTTGCAGGATCGCTGCAAATCAACTGTAAGCTAAATTGTTACTTATCAAAAGGAGATGCCAGCTCACCTTGCCGTCAGCCTTGAACATCCAGAATGCAACACCTTGGCTCCATAGCTAACAAGAGAGAAGGTATTGGTTAATTTGATCTGAAAGTAGCAAGGAACAAACCGGATATAAAGCAAGGCCAAGGCCAGACATGATCAGATCAGAAAATAACCACCAGAGGACAGATATACCTGACCTTTCAGATGATCTTAAAGTGCATCGGCGAAAAAAAAAACCAAGCCTAACAGAAGCAATCTGCAAGGAGACAGCAGGCGTTCAGATCAAGGTGAGACTCGTCATGGATAACGAGCAAAGAGGAGGAACTATTGGTCAGCCCGTTCTCAGTGGCTCGCCCGCCTGCTGCTGGTACAGCAGCTGGTACCTTGGACAGCTCCACTGGTGCTGCCTTCACTAGCACTTCACTTCTCCCCAGAGAACATGTAGCCTCAAAGTTATGAGTTGACGGCGGCTAGCATGAGCTTGAAAAAGATGATAATTCTGTTTTTCTATTTGATTCAATAACGAGCAAACTTCTCATAAATTTGGCAATTTGTCAAGAGACAACATGAACCGCTCTTCATTAAGACCTAAACCCTCAGTCTGTAATTCTAATTCAAACTCGTGATAACATTTTGATTACTTTGTGAATATTTCACGCTGTCTGTTCCTTTGCCAATCCTGCCATGGCTACTCTGCCAGTCCGACCCTACTGAGCTGAGGGGATTGGAACTACACTACAATTCACAAACCGAGACTGATTTCTCTCTGTCGCAAACAGAAAGAAAAAACAATTCGAAGATCTGGGACAAGAAAAAAAACAACAGAGACATTTCTGCTGTCCTGTCGCCGGCGCTCGTTAAGTTTGAGTGGCGCCGAGTCGTGATTGGTCCTCGTCGCCGAGCTGTCTCACACACTTCCCCTGTTCTTTATTAACGACGTCCTTGAGACATGTCGCCACAGCGTGCCATCGGGTAGTGATTGTGGTGAGGTCGCGGTGCTGAGCAACACCGACTGGGACATAGAAAGAGAAAAACTATACCTTGTATATGAGAAGGAGACGTGCTTTGTGATGTCCTTGAAATGACAAATGAATGCTCTATGAAATTCTACGAGGAGAAATCATCAGGAAGACGCCCGGCCGCAGAGAAAAAAGACTATACTGATGGAATGAAGATTTCTCTGGCTTGTTTTGTGACATTTCCTTCCGCAGCTTTCCCTTTGGCGGGCTCCGGTTGAAAAAGCGAGAGATAGGATTCCCTTAAAGCTGGTGGGCCTTGATGTGTTGTGTAGTGTGTACTGTTTTGTAGTGTTTTGTTTTTTTACATTAGTGTTACGTTATGTCTTTGATTGTATATGTTTGTATTTGTTTTTCTCTTATTTTGTATTTAATATACTGTAGAGTTGTGCTTCGTATTTGTATATGTGGCGTGCATTTTCTCCATAGCACCAACATTCCAGGGATTTTTTTTACACCCTGAAAATGTGTTTTCAAACAGAGCGATGGGTGCTCTTTGCCAGGCATGAAAACGAAGAAGCCTGTTTAATGATTTGATTGCGTAATCGTTCATGAATCTACCCTGCAGTTGACATATATAGTGTTGAAACACCACAACGTTGAGGAGTGAAAAGATGTGGAGGAATAGCCAGCCTGATCTCTAAAAATGCAGTCATCAAACGTCAGGCCATGTTGCACGTCAGGTTGTGTTTGCTTTGCCTCAGAGGGAATAGTAGACACCTATTGATCCAGCTGACTTTGATCAATACTGTTGAACCGTAGGGGTTTGCCCCCTCCTGATGCTACAATGTCCGTGTGAGTTGGGATGAAAAGTGGAAGGAAACATAACTTCAGATGCCATGATAGGTTTAGAAAAAAGATACTTAAACCTAAACTATGTGTTTTCTTTCCCTTGCAGCCGTCGGTTATGCTTGAAATTATTTAAAATATTTAAGACTAAAGTAACACTTTATATTAAGTGTACCACTGATTCATATTAATTAATTAATTAATTAATTAATTAATTAGCTAAAAGTCGATTCAGTTAACTTAAAGTCTAGTAATGATTTACCAAGGGTTTTCATGTTTACTAATGGTGTACATGACAACTAAGGAAATGGTGTTCATGTTAACAAAGGTATACATTTAGACATTACTTACCCAATAACCTTACCTTAAGAATTAGACCCATAGACCCAGTTCTATCAACATGGTGATTGTTTCCTCTTCTAACCAATTTGGTCTGATGTTTTTACCTGAACATGTCCATTTTACATGTTTACATTTGGAAGACCATTATTGCTAGCATTAGATTGACTAATTATTTTTGTAAATTCTAAATACAACAAATTTACTATAAATTAATGCTGATTATTGGCATATATATGGCCATGTAGAAGTATTTTGAAATATTATTATCCGGTCAAAAGCATTACAAATGTATTAGTGTGATGTATTAGACACACCGATACCTTTGTTTGTGCAAAAGGACAAAACAGTGGTAATGCATTTACAATTTGTGCTTAAAATTGTATCTCCAACTTATTCGTCACTCAAATACATATAGTTATGTACTGCTGATTTTCTAAAGGGATTGACCTTCAACATGATGTATAGACAATTTAAAATATTGGCAGCACATGCTTGAATCTTGACGATTATCTGCATCAGATTGAAAAAATGCATATAATGTACAGTTATTTTCTCAAGAAACACAGCAAAAAAAGACAATTGCAGAGAAAGACATGGCAAATGGTGAGATTTGTTTTGCTGGGAAATGTTACCACCATTGTTTCGTCGGTGAGGAAGGAAACATGGTGCTTAAGAAACAATCATTTTAAATGCCAGAAAGACAATTATTGTTGAACTGTTGAGAGGGTTAGACTTGGATTTTGTGCCTCCCCATGTCCGGCTCTGCCTGCGACTTCTTGAATTCTCAGTCTTTCTAAAAACCACAAATGCCACAAATACATTAGATGGAAAAAACAACAACAACATTGATAGCAGTCAGTAAATGGTGTAGATCAGTTGCACATTAAAACCTTTATTTGATACTGCCAGGTTTTTATAAGTCATTTGAGAAGGAGCCCATCAAGCCAAAATAGATGACATATAACATTTAGAATACTGAATAAAAAAACAAACATATATATTGATCGAATTGCAGGCGACTTTTTTTCCCAAAAAGAAAATTATGAAATGAAGGTGGACGCTCAAAGCCATCGAGGCATTGATTAAAAGACAGAGCTCGTAAATGTGTTTTACGTGCTCATAAAGCTTGCCATGATATGTGAGTCTACCAATAGAAGTCCCCTCACTCAGTGTAGCAGCAATCATTTCCCCTCTGAGGGCATACTCTCCTGCTCGGCAGGGTGGCCTTTCTTTAACAGTTACACGTTAAAACGTCCTCGCTGCGAACCATCTCCACACGACCGTCTCCGCCTAACACTGACAACAACACAACCAGTGAGTGTATCCATAGGGAGGAGGACAGGGGGGGAGGAGGGAGGGGGGAGGGAGAAAGAGTTTGAGTGAGAGAGCGCGAGAGCGCGAGAACGAGAGAGAGAGAGAGCACGAAAGAGAGAGGGAGAGAGAGAGAGAGAGAGAGAGAGAGAGAGAGAGAGAGAGAGAGAGAGAGAGAGAGACAGAGAGAGAGAGAGAGAGAGAGAGAGAGAGAGAGACAGAGAGAGAGAGAGCACGAAAGAGAGAACGAGAGAGAGACAGAGAGGGAGCATGGGGGAGAGAGGGAGAGAGAGAGAGGGAGAGAGAGAGAGAGAGAGAGAGAGAGAGAGACAGAGAGAGAGAGAGCACGAAAGAGAGAACGAGAGAGAGACAGAGAGGGAGCATGGGGGAGAGAGGGAGAGAGAGAGAGAGAGAGAGAGCGAGGGCTGGAGAAAGAGTGAGTGAGAGAGAGAGAGAGAGAGAGAGAGAGAGAGAGAGAGAGAGAGAGAGAGAGAGAGAGAGAGAGAGAGAGAGAGAGAGAGAGATGGGGAACTTCTCAAGTGAAAGCCAGAGAAACCAGCTCCCATCATCCTAGCTGAAATGAGCAGTGCCTTAACATCAGTCACACAATTAATACACTATGAAGTGGACAGGCTGGAGTAGAACACTTTGTCCATGGAGACACTCACAGCATCAATCTGCTTAATTTAGATTCAGATTTATTCTTTCCTATTTTGATAGGATCAAAAACCCAGCCTCCCTAATTAAAATCAAATCTGCACACAGTCACCTTCCTTTCCCTCATCTAGCACTTAGCAGCGTAGCCACTTCCCATATTGACTGAATGCTTTGTTGGTTCTCAGCATCACCTGTAAGTCATTAAGATAAAATGTCGCTTGGATAAAAGCCACTGCTAAATGACCTAATGATCTTCCCTTTTTTTCTATATACATGCTCAGTAAGCCTCTTCTTATGCTTTATTTAACTCACGTGTATCTGCTCTGTGCTAATGCTTCTCATTTAAATGTGACATAATACAGACCAGACCCCATAAACCAAAGTATAAACCACTAAAGAGAATGGTCCAAGAAGCTCTTTCTGATAGTGTCTCCACCTCAACCAACTCCAGTATTGTCGGGTTTGCGTTGTGGTGCTGTTGTCTTCATCATCTCAACCAACAGACATCAAGCGAAGAACGGATGGATCAATATTAAAGGATATATTGGAGGCTATGAAAAAACATAGCTACCCCTCTCTCATATCGTGCTTATTTGGCATTATTATACCGACCGGTCTTTGACCACGCTTTGTTTTGGCTGTGATTATACATGACATATCTTTCTCTTTCAGCTGTTCTCAACTGATGGCCAAAAGTCTATCTGAGGCACAAAAAAAAGATTATCACTGATTTTGCTAAATTTAATTTAGCTTCTACTTTAACAAAAGATAAGCTATGCTTGACTCGTGTGTGTTTTATCCTCTGCGTGCTCCTGTGGTTTTTCGGGCTGTGCCTGGTAGTCAGCTGCCATGTTGATCTATGGGCTTTGTCTCTGATGCGGTCAGGACATCACACGCTCACACCTGAGTGTGCACTACTCATTACCTGTTGGTAACATTGGGGTCATGGCCTTTCTGCGCCCCCCCCCCCCCCCCCCCCCCCCCTCAGACACAGGTCAGAGCTAATCAGAGAGACAGAACAGCCAGGCAGGCCCGAAATAAAAATGGTAAATGTCAGGGCTCATTACTTAGGCCGTGCCATCCGCATGGGGGCGGGTGTATTTGTGTGTGTGTGTGCGTGTGTGTGTGTGTGTGTGTGTGGACATTAACAAGTTCTCGTGAACTATTTCGATTTTATCGCTGAGGACAAAGACATCATTTGACGTGAATTAAGTAAATCTAAAAATATAACGGCTAGCTAAAGAAATAATTGAACAGCAGCGAGAACGCAAAAAAAAAAGCATTCGGTATACCAATAAAATGTATTTTCAGCGATATTGCAGATTATTTAATGTGACGAATTAAAAAAACTTGTCATTCAAGGGCATCTTGCCTAACGATGGCCACAGGTACGAGGCAGGAACAGAACCTACAACCTTTTGGCTGGAAGTCGAACACCTGAGCCACCAGGTGTCTAAACATTTGTCTTTTGAGGATGTGACAGCAAACCTAACCTTCTTGGGTATCTCCTGTCCCCATTAACAAACTCCGGCGAAAACTTCAACCTGGATAATGGCATGGCTACTGTGCGAAGGCCCCGTAGACCTGTTGCCATGGAAACGTCATCGTATTGATTGCCCTAATTCCCTGAGATAAATGGAAGTGACCCTGAGCATATCTATGCCCAGCGTGGCTGACATTCATCAATAGGTTCATCGGAGGGTTCAGAGCCTAGCGAGGCCAAGCTGGTGAAAGGCATTTTGAAGTGGGTGCTAGAAAATTACATCTTAACAGCCACATACAAACACACACACAAACACACACACACATAAACACACAAGGACGTACAGAGAATTCAATGCAGAGTTGGCTCTGTTTTTCCAAAAAACGGGCATTAGCATAGCGGTTAGCCCACCCCATGAAAACGAATACAACTAATGAATGAAGATAACAAATTAGAAAAAATTATCTGCAAGCCACTACTTCCACAACTAGTAGGAATTAAAGAGAATGTGACACCAGAATAACACCTTCAGCGGTGCCAGGCAGATCAGTCCAAAAATACCATGTCCGAGCCGAATGCTCATCCTTTCTTTCGATGTTGTCAACATCTTGCATGCAGGGGTCTGTCTTTCTTTGGGCATATTTTATGACTTCCCCTCGCTGTGGCATGCGTGATTTATAGGCATCTGAAACAGCACCGCTGGGGGTTTCAGAGGAAAATCCAATTAGAGTGTGATATGGATGTGCGGAATGTTGCCAATTTGCGTTCCCCCAACGGAAGTGATAGGCTAAGCCACGCACACGTGACGCCGAAAAAAAAGAGATGTGAAATGAACAACTAATTCACAATGGTGGTTAGCCTCGCCTCTGATTGGCTGCTTTTAAATAACAATCAAATCCTGATGCATCATCCTCCCGCGCCCCTCTGTGTCTTGCGGTGGGGGGGTAAGTCAGCTTGGGGGGCAGGCGTGGTTCTCACAACAGGGCCAATCGGACGATATGAAAAACATGCAAATATGTGCTCAATTAAAGTGCCTTGTAATGAGAGCCCATCCCATGGGACACCCTTAGAGAGATGACACTCGCCACCTGCCGCAGAGTAATCACTCACACCTGATCAACCCTATCGGCTTATTCGTTATGAGCCGAATGGAAAGGACTAATGACAAGTATCGAACGTCTTTTTGGCGGTACAATCGTTTTTTCAGGGTCAATGTGGGGGACGGGCGGGCTCGAAGCTGTAGTTACCATACACATGGGGACCACACATTTACGTTTGTGCACGTCGTGTAGGAGGGAAGGATAGTGGGTTCGATTCCCATCCACAAGGGACTGGGTTCGAACCCTGATGTCTGCCATCTGTAGCCTTCCTTAAGCCTATGCTCACTGATGACATATCGGAATCTAATGTATTTGCTAAGCTGCACTGGATAGAAATGTCCTAATATCGAACCACTAATATTTATGCAAATGGGATTGCGAAGGACCTGAGGCAGCCGCATGAGTGATCTTTGATGCTAGGAAAACACTTCGATATTAATATTAAAAGTGCTAATATTCTCGTATCTGTATCACGGGGTTGCCCTTGTGTTCTGCATCGGGGGTCGTCTGCCGATCACTCATTGTTAATCAAGGATCCAGACGCCTCGGGCGATGTACCGCCCTCCTCGGCGACCTAGGGGGGGACTCAGGCTGCTGGTTTGGCTCTGGAACGAGGGGAGCGGGCCCCGGTGTCGCCCTGACATTTGAACACGACGTTCCTCAAACACGGAGAAAACAAACAGACTGGACCGCCGGCCCCGTTCGGGACGGACGGGTTCGCCTTTCGCACGATTGCCCTTTGAAAACAGAAACAAAATGGATTCATGGAACAACATGGGTCTTTTTCTTTAAATTGTAAACAAGGACTGTTCGTTCCTGTCCATGTTTTGCACAAGCTAGATGTTTCGAAATGCGAAGCGAAAGAGAGGGAAACTCCACGTTCACCCGGGTTTGAAGTCGTCCGCCGTCAGACTTTTAATACGAATCTAAAGTCTTATTTGTGAGACTATGGTTCCTTTACCACCATTACAAAAATAGTCTGGACACACCAAAATGCAAGCACAAAATAAAAAGAGACCTCAGGTTCAGCCACAGGGATTGGGAAACACTGACAATATTGTTCATCAAGTCTCTATTAGGATTGCATAATAATCAACATGAACAGTTCCCTGGGGAATCATCCAAAAGGGAGAATTAACATTGTTCACCTCTTCCCCTCGGTAGCCCCACAATGCTTTGAAACCTCTGTGACTTTTCTCCGCCCCGCTCTGGGATAATGAGCCTGTCATTGAAATAAAAGGCCAATGAATTAGCCCCTGGCCTTGCTTTTAATCAAGCCTTAGATCAGCAGCAGATTGCTCATCACTACCTTTCCAATCTCCAAAGACTTCAGTGTTAAACACTGGGCTCCGCCCACCAAACTGAATAAAGGAGACACGAAATAAAGACACCCTCAATGATATGGAGATGAATCCACTGTTGGGTGCTTTGGATGTTAGTATCTGCTAAAGAACTGAGTCGTGGTAATATAAACACATGGGCTAGCTGGATTTCATCAGTCATCATCAACCCTGACTGCAAGCTACAGAGTTGCTGGAAAAAACAGTTGTATATTACATACTCACTGGAGTGACAGTTGCTCGAGAGCATCAGTGAGGTTGGGTAAGGTTGCTGGTTTAATCCTCGGCTCCTCTTCGCCAGGTGTCAAGGTGTCCCCCAGCGAGACGCCTCACCCCAACTGCTGCCAAGGACCAGGCTGTTGCCATGCGTGGCTGACACCGCTGTCAGTGTATGAATGAGTGCATGAACGAGTGCATGAATGGGTGAATGGGGGGCCCAAATGGTAAGGCGCTGGCCATATTTCAGACAAGCGCTTTATATGTTCAGTACGTTTTCAATTTACTGATTATCAAGACGATCAAAGCTCAATGTGTCATGTGTTGAATGATGGTTTTGTGAATAGGAATGGTAAATCTTCAAAGTTAATTCAGATTCACAGCAGGGTTTGTTTGATATCGGGGTGGAACAGGCATAGAATAACTTCCCAAGTGAATTTTATACATCTAGTTTTAAAACTATTTAAAAGTAGCACTTATGAAAACAACATCAAGCTACCTAACGTTTTACTTTCTAAAGTACTGTTTATTACAGTTGTGCACCTTTTTAGAAAAATGCCTGTGCCAGGCTTTTCCCCTCCTCTCAGCAAAGTAATAACTCACATTAAGGACAACAAGAAACATAATTTTTGCCTCAGCTCGTTTCTGCTACAAAAGCGTTTTGTGACCGGGTTTCAACAAGGAGGAGGTGTCATATTCAAACCATACTAATATTGATGGAGCTGCGTTAGAGCATCCACCCACACTCTTATTGCAAGTCCAACCCCAGGAGAACAATACATTTCCCTCCTTGATTGCTTCAATCTATCTGTCATGGAGACAGACATGATGCTTCGCTTTCCATATACAATTATTACTAAATACCACACTGTGACACTTCCAGATGTCAGCTAAGTAACACACACAGTAAATGCCTTTGTCAATTGTCCTTTCTGAAATGCCTTAACAATGTGATTCCTGCCTTTGTGTTGCATACTGGATGTGGTTTGTGTTTGAACTGTGCTATATAAATAAGCCTGCCTTTCCATAAAACTATTTCAACGGATCAAGTAAATTACTCAAACACATATTTGACGCACTTTATTTTAAACATGGCATCCCCATTGTCTGTTATTCAATTGAACCATATTTTTAACTAACTAAAACTTGGGAGTACTCAGGAGAAAAAAGTCATTACCTGAAACCAATTTTCAGCATATTTATAGCTAGGGGAGGCAATTCGAATGGTTAAATGTATGCACACGGTTTAATTTCGGAAAGCCTAATAACTGAATTAGGGGTCGACAAGTTCACCAAATAACTCTTACCCAACTACATTGGACATGCAAAGAAAATGCTGCCCTTGAATACAAACTGTACAGCAGTCTACCCAATATTAGCATAAATAAATTTAAAAATGAAGTTAAGATTTAATAGAGCTTTCTTCTGGCTGAGGCTGAGGTCTTAACTGACCTGCGAACACAAGCATTTCCTTTGATCTAAATTACAGTGGGAAAACATAAACAAAGACCTTTAAAATTAGGAAAAGAGAAAAGCTCCTTAGATAAAAGTTCTCATGTGGTCGCTGGAAAGCTGTGGAAAGATCAATGCAATGAGGGGCCTTATCAGAGGGCTGTGTCACGCACATGATAACCATTTCTGACTTCTTCCCCACTTATAAATAAACAAAATACAACAATGAACGAAATATATTTGTTTCAGACAGCAGTGTCTGGGTTTTAATGAGTATATATTGGAAGATATGCATTACTTTCATAATATCCTCTGCTATTTTTATTTGGCTATTGGCTTAAGAATATGGGAGAATAAAATAAACACATTCTATGCATGCAATTTGAAAAACAAAACCCTGGCCTTTCTCTGACATTTACTATAGCCTTTGAATTCTAATCGGCAATATTGGCGGATAATGAGATGGTGAAATACCAATTGTGTCTGTTACATCTTTGGCTCAAATAAATTGGAGTGCAACCACCCCCCCCCATAATCAAATCCATCTCTACCCCCATAACCTTGTATATACAGTGTAAATATGTATACCCCGCGAAAGGCAAATATCGATATAAAACCGCTTGGGGGGAAAGAGATTGTGCTTAAATAGGACATCAGTTCAAATAAGACAGGATTTCTATCTGCTACTAAATTGCAACACAATTCCAGCGGTTTCACTTGATATCGTAGGGTCTTGTTCGGAATGTAGGTTGATTTATCTACCAATACATCGGGGTTCACACCGCCCTACATTAGTCTGTGTTAAGTTATTACTTAATTACTCGTTTTGGAAATCAGACATCTGGCAATTCTCCCACTGAAACCGTAACTGTAGCTCCAAAGATAAAAAACAACAGAACTATTCTCCCAATTCACAACACTCCACACATGACAATAAAACGCTGTCACTTTGGGATACAAGTGCCTTGTGGAAGTTGGTTTTTTATCCAAGTAAGCACTTCTAAAATGCTAAATCCATAGTGTGAGTGGTGGAAGGAGTAAGTAAAGAACACGGCCTGTAGGCTGCCACCTGGCAGCACGCAGTAGGTTATCAACATAATCAGCCCCGGGAACAGATTGTTCAGTCAGATTCTCTATGCCGCCGTCATCATTTCCAGCTCCTGAAAGAATTGGCTGATTCCAGAGTTGTTGGCACCCAAACATGTGCTGATTTATCAAATGTTGCCTGCCAGAGGAGGGACATGTTCTTTTTTAGCGTTAGCTCCATCGTTCCACGATAGGAATAAAGAATGTGTTGCGGGTTTTTCCATTACTTCCATTACACAATTGCTGTGAAAAATCTGTGTTTATCACAATAACGAATAACACTGCTGGTGTGATTGACACCTATAGGTTTGTGTGAGCAACAACTGATTGACTCAAGACCTTGTGTTTTCCTTCACACCAGAAATTTGAACATGTGAAATAAATTCTCAACATTATCATTGTATTACGGTAAACTTTGTCCCACACTCACCCTCCAACACCCACTCTCTCCCATGAATCCACCTTACACAATCTTTGTCTGCCTGTGCTTGCTCTGCATATTGGCACAAAATCACACTTTGTTGTCGAGTCCTGGATCGAACAACTAATTCAATCATCCTCCCTGCAGCCATATCCATGGCAAATCCATCATAAGTTAACTTTTTCAGGACCACGTCTGTTTATTTCGTATTATTTTATTGTATTTGATGTCATGATAATGATAACGCATCACGCGGTTTATAAGACGTCCAAGCAATAGTGCGTCATTGGAAGGGACGTGTGGCAGAGCCATAGCATATGATTCGGAGCACACAAGTAAACCCGTCAGCGGGCAAATTACAACAACGACAGCAAAACGAGAGAAGATGGCGCTGCCTGTCATGTCAGCGGCCATGATGGATGATCCCCCAGCCATTTTCCCCCCATAATGTTTTCCCATGTGATATTCTTGTCTCTACCAAGCAGATCCACCCCAGGACATCATTACCTGTATGTGTTGAGAACATCATAACCTGGCAGCCATCTTGCCAGAGTCCACCCATGCAGCTCGCAGAATAAGCAGATATTTTCCTAGGTTGTCCTTAATATCCTGCTGCTATTTGTTGGCATTGGTAGAGAGACCGGACCAACTAAATACACTTTACAATGAACACCAGCACAAGAGGCACTCCAAGTTTTGACAATCCTATACGAGGTCGGAGCTCATTGGGTTGGGTCTGACCTGAGGCAGTTCATCCTGGTTTCCTAAAACCCACCACCCCAAGAGATGTGTAACGAATTAACCAGTTATCTCTGCATGATCCACTTTTCCATGCTGGCTTGGTTCAAACAGTACTTCTCGCGACATTCACGGTTGAATCTGCAGTTCATTAATGTGCATATGACGCTTATCGTGATCTATACGGACATGACTGACACATCTGTCAGAATCATGCCGAGCATGTACAAATGCATATCCGTGCACATGTCGTATATACTTAACCATGTGATTGCATCTAAACAAATGCTCCGGACCAAGCAGTCCAGAGCATTCAGTCCACGGTCTCTCCTCCGTGGCTCATGCATATGCATGGTTTTTGGTGTGGGAATAGGGTCCTACATTACGATAAAGCAGAGAGAGAGTGTTAAGGGTTAGGCTGCAAGGTTCCTCTCCCTGGGGAGTCCCTGGATGGATGCACTTGAAAGGGGAGCCAATTAGGCACTGGACAATAGTGAGGCTGGTGGGAATAGAGAGATACACAGGCAGAGATTCACACCGTGTATTCTATACTGGAGTTGACATCCACTCACTTATATCTCACCATCTATCAGGGCTAACGCACTGTATAGAAACACATTGTTTCATGCATTATTGACTAGTGGGAAGAATAAATAATGGATTATGTATGCTATCCTTTTTACTCCAATGTTGAATTTATGCCTTGATTGTTTTCAGCTTTGTCGCTTTGGATAAAAGTATATCCTGAATGAATAAATGTAAATATAATATTATTCTACTACTTCCACTGCAAAAAAAATACGCTTGTATTCATAATCATAACGTTAATAATAATTGTTATGATAATAACTATATTCCCTGTGTCTGACAGATGCGCGCCCTTTGTGCTCGGTTTATCACATGCCCTGTTAATCACATGTCCTGCAATCATTGTTCTACACTTGCGGTGCAGTGGACCTTGCATGAACTTGCGGTTTGCGGTTGAGTCTGAATGCCTAGTGACTCGTCTGCCACATCCGAGGCTGGGTGTTGTTGTCAACCTTGGAATGAACTAAGATACCTGTCCCTTCGCCCCGCTCCCGTTCCCCAGAGAGCCCCAATCACATGTGAAGCCTTTTCTAATCAGAGAGGTTGTTGCTGTGCATGCAATCAACAACTATTGTGTGCCTGCCACACTGTCATGTTTAATTTAAAGTTGTACAGCACAGTATTAGATGATGTTTCCAACTTGATCTAATGCTTTTTTTCATATTTCTAAATTGGATATAAAGTTATGCGTATAAAGGGAAAACTAATTAAGTTCCCTGTAAACAATCATTGAAAAGCAATGAAAGACAATAATTGAACAAATAAAAGTAAAAGTATGAGGCGGTACAATAGTAAATATACCAGTGCAGACATGCACTGGTATATTTGCACAGTGCAGCACAGTGCAGACTTTTTGAATAAAAAGCTGAAGCAAGTAGAAATGCTCTGAGCACTGATGCAAAAGTATAAAGTGTTGATGCAGGCAGACAAACGTGGAGGTCAGCTTAGGTCTCTGTCAAACCCGATACACACAATGCCATAAACTATCCGAGGCAGGCAGGCCTCGGGAAACGATTTTAGCAGGGTTATCATTATACCTTATTATTGCGGGTAAAGTTATCAGCAAAGCAATCTTACTCAAGGCTAATGATTTAGCCAGTTTTACTGGGCTAGTAATTATAAATATGCACAAATATTACAAAGAGTAATATTTAACTGCAGGAATTGCAGGATTGGATAAGGGAGAGGAGATGAGAGGAGACGGTTAAGGAAAGAGGAAAGGAAAGACGAGAAGTAAGAGGTGATGAGGAGAGATGAGAGGAGGTGGGTAAGGAGGAACGAGAGAGGAGAGGAGAAGTGAATGGGAATAAGAAGAGAAGGTGGGTAAGTAGAGAGGAGAGAGGAGAAGTGAGAGGTGATGAGAGGAGAGGAGGTTGGCAAGGAGAGGAGAGAGGAGTGGAGAAGAGAGAGTTGATGAGGAGATGAGAGGTGGGCAAAGAGGGGAAAGCAGGGCAGGACAGAGGAAAGTACTACTATGACTACAATAGCTAAGAGAAAATAATGCAATCACGGAAATGTAGAAAGCGCTCAATCTGCATTCTCATAAGCTAGCACTTTGTTTTGGGGTTGAAAATTGGCTTGAAACTGCTATCCGTCTGTGCCGGCCAAATTATATTGCGTTGTTGTTGAGCCGATTGAATCATATTGCCAGCCACTCCATCGCACAGCAAGGCTTAAGTGACTCACGCACGGCCATGGATCGAGTTCTACTTCTGTGCCTGAAAATAACCTTTAAAGGTCACAACATAAGTCCTTCTCTAACGTGGTTAAAGACGTCGCTAAGAACAAAGCAATCAGACGGTGAAAACAAGTCGGCATAACGCATGCCCTCGCCAAGCAGTAGGTTTCTACTGTTATGTTAGCCACCTTGCAACCTCACACATTCACACAAATTATACACACAACATAAACGCGCACATACCCGCACACACAAAAAAAGATTGTACTTAATTGATCCAAGAAATGTGTGGAGCGAATGAAGCAAGCTCCTCTCTTGACTCCAGCTGCCAAAGATCTTGTCCCCTTATACTGGAAATACCAGATATTAAACTGAGGAGAACCGAACCTGCCCTTGATCATAACCAAAAGGCCATTATATACAGAGAAAACACATCCACACACACATAGAAGCATATGACCTTTCCTGCTTATTGCTTTCAACTGAGGGCTAACTCGTTTTGTCACCATTTATCTCCAAAGATTCAATGGCTTCCTCCTGCGTGAGGCCCGATCTACAGCTCTGGCCCCAATATCTATATCTCGGATTGACATAATTTTCATCCATTACATGAAATCATTTGAAAAAAAAAACTCTGTGCCCCTTCCGCCAACCAAACCAAATTGGTTAGTGTTGTTTCTCCTGGGCGGGATACGTCATCATCAATGAGTCAATAATGAACTGTGAACTAACCAGAGAGCGCAGACAGGGACAGGCGCGGGGCCAGCCCCTGAGTGGGAGTGGCGGAGCTCTCCGAGTGGTTAATTAGAGTCAGCGCTACATTAGCTCTAATTGATGAGTCCCACAGCTCGTCCCCACGGGTACACCTGGACGCTCACATCTGTCAACGCATGTGAGGGCTGGTGGGGAGACGATGATCCCTTCCAGTCTTACTGACTGCCCTGCCTGCTTCAATGCCCGTCTCTCTCTGCCTGTCATACAGTTTGTTTGTCTCGTGATTGTTTGCTCTCCTCACTACCTGACCCTGCTCTTCTACGGCCTGTCCGCCTCCCTGTCTTACTGTCGGCCTTTCTGTCTACCCGCCTTGCTGTCTGCCTGTTCTGCCTTACTGCCTGCCACCTGTATTGCCTCACTTCCCACCTGAAGGCCACCCCCCCCTCCCCACCCAGAGACACTATGAGGGAGGTTCTAGTGTGTATAGGACCAGGCCACTGAAGACAGATAGGGAGGGGGGGACAGAGATGTCAGACACAGCCTCCCTCCCTCCCGTCGTCTTTGAAAACACTTGAGGTGCTTTTCTGCTTGTCATTGCCTGCGGTATCAATTACGGTTCCCTCCAAAGAGACGCCACGTGCCCAGTAATGGAGATGAATGGGTTTTGGGCTGTTGGCATAGAGCGCCGGTTCCTGGTGGATACGTGGATAGCCTCTCGCTCCATCGCACGCAGCCATTCTCCTCCTCATAACCTAAAATATACCGCAGAACCCATACTCGCCAAGCATACCCGGCCCTCCTCTGAAATCACGCTTCAGAAGGGGGTTCTGAAACCCCCCCTTCCTGTGGACGTCATTTAAAGGACCCAAATGAAAGACCAGCGGGGGACTTGATTCCTTAATGAAGCCATCATCGGCGCATAATTGATCCGGTATCACTTGTTGGCATGAGGAAGGCTTCTGCCTTGACGCAGCTGGGAAGAGTTAGTGGCTAGCAGGAGAACAGAGGCTGGTGCAGAGCAGCAGGGCTCTGATCACCCAGGAGAAGGGTTTACACTGATGGATCAGACCATTGGGCTTAGGCCTCATTCTGTGAGGTCCGCTCGTCACCTCTCGTGCAATATGCAAGGAAACAACAGGCCCTGTGTTTCCCTGGCCCCGCCCTCCTCTATGCTGATGGTCGATTGGTCAGCGAAGAGGAGGCCTTTCAAATGATCCTCTCCTTGGATGCCAGGAGAGAAATGGATTGAGCTGTACGTAAATGTGATGGTGGTTCAGTTCGAGAAATCGTTATTGTCCAAAAGGAGAAATTCGTCCATACGCGGAAATTCGTTGCATCAGGAGCACCCATTTGGCTCCATTTAAATCGCACGGCGTACAACATGACAATGCAAAGAGCCTTACATGCAGTAAATGTAAACACAAGAAATACAAGAGGCTAAATCATTTTTAGCTATGGTCAGTGATTTAATGAATGAATGGCCACAGGGATAAAGGACCTCTTGGTCCTTTTTGAACCCCCCCACCCACCCACCCCCCCCTCTTGACACCCTGAAGCCTTGCCCAGGGAGGGAGCGGGTTCAACCTTCCCTGCAGGGGGGGCGCCCCGCAGAGCCCAGGATCACATAGGCCTTTGAAGGACGCTGACAGGTAGGCTGAGCCATTGGGATCAAACAGGAAGTCGAACACTGTAAATCCTTTACTATCCCGATGATTTTTGTTTGTGATTAGTTCCGTTTTTTTTGTCTTTTTTTTTAGGGAACCACTGTAATTTAAGTTATCCTCCAGCATGTTTCCGCATGCGGTGACTCTGCGTTGCTCCGGTTCTACAGTGGCACGGAGAGAATTCATCATAGGCAGAGTGCATGGGCTAACCAAAGAGGAAGTAGCTATAATGGATGTAATTATTAAATGCTTAGCCATTCTCCAGGTTAATGTGCTTTACGTTCAATTGATGCAGGGCCAGGTAGAAAAAAACACAGAATCAAATAATGAGAGCAAGCGCAGGCAACCATTACGGGCAAAATGAATTAATCATTCACCAACAACACTAGCGCTAATAGTTTAAGCCTCATCCGCCCGCGCTGTAAATCCAGACACAAAACGTGTGACTTTGGAAGTGTACAGCTAAGTGTGCAGCTATCAGAGAAGTGTTTAGCTCTTGAGTTGCACATTAATATTATACACGTCAAACGCTGCCCCCCCCCCCCCGTTCTTCCATCTTTCTCCTCAGGCCGGGCAGGCGTGTTTTTTGAGTGCCAAAGAAAGTGTCTGGGCGAATTGGGGGCTCCGTATCGCATGATTTGATAACATACGTGTTCGCCACACATGGACAGGGCCGGTTTTTGCTATGGGCAATGTGGGCGACCGCCCAGGGCGCAATCTATGTGAGGGTGCACGAGCGAGCGCCCTCCAAAAAAATAAAAAAAATAAAAAAATAAAAATAAAATAAAAACTGTCGCCATATCTCTATACTACCGCCGCTCATTTCCATGTCAAAGTTGGTGGAGTGGGCGCTTGGGCGCCCTCACGTCAACTTGCTGCTGAGAGTCAGAGTCATACAGGTTATGTGTGTGTGTCAGAAGAGGCAAGAGGGAGGGGGGCGGCGGGGGGACCAATTTGCGACTGCAGAGGTCGGCAAGAGGGAGGGGGGCGGGGGATAGACTGATCCTAGGCCACCACACAACACAAACTGCTGCCAAATAAATTGTATTTCATTCCTAAAATTAACATGGACCCATATACCTACATGCAATTAATTGGGTTACGTGAAAAATGTAAAAAAATAAATAATAATCTGTGTCAATCTCCGTGAATTTATTTACGTGATGTCACGTGACTCCGGTTGATTGACGGGCGAACGGACGGTGTTGGCAAAAGGTCATGCAAAAGTTAATGATGTCGAGTCTTCATCTTCATCATGGATAAAGGTAAGAGACCAAAGAAGCCATCAGGTGCCCAGTTCAGAAATAGAAGAAAAGAAGAAGAGGAGAAACGGGCAAAAGATAAAGGTATGCAGATTTCTAGTGTGACGTGAGGGACAGGCTATAGGCTATTTATTAGCCTCTTGCTAATATGTTGCTATTAGCCACAGAAGACAACTGTGTCGCTGAATTTGGTTTTTAGTTTTGCTAACTATTAGAATTGAGGCATCATGTCATGCAACTTATTTTACCCAGAGGCAACCTAGTCTAGTTGCAAGGGATGGTTCGCCCAGGGCGTAAATCCAGCCAGGACCGCCTCTGCACATGGAGATTCCAACGCTTACATATGTGCCACACCATTCCATTCCATTCCCCTCTTGACTTCCCCGGCAGTCTTCGCCCACGAAGACGGAATGAAATAAGAAGGGAATTAATCATTTGTTTCTTTAGATTCTGTAAGGCCTCTCCGATGTCTCAAGCACCATCACCTCCACCCACCATCTTCAAATGAATTTCCAATTGCATCACAAGCAACGCAACACCATCAGAGCCGCCATCGACGGCTCCGCCACAACAGCTGTATCATCAAACATAACGTGTGTAACTTTTGTGAGCTCAATGAAACTGAATATGAAATTAATTTTATTTTGTATTGTCCGTTTTATCATTATTAGTGACTAGGTAAGTCGATGGAAGAAGAAGTTCATTATATGCATAAGTGACACAGATATGTTAGCTTGGCTATTCAAATATAGAACATTTGTGATTGCCGACTTTATTGAAAAGGGGTGGGCTAAGTAATCAAATGCAAGTTTCCGACTTTCAGTTGTTTTTTTGAAGAATTTACGGGTTCAAATAAAAAACTTCCCTTTTCCAAATGTAATATGTATAATTCAATCAATCAGAATATGAAACATTGATATTTATTGACACAAAGATTAAAGTGCTTTTAATCCAAAAACCTTTTTTCCTTTCTTTTTTTTACGTTTACTTGTATTTGTTTACAGGCCAGTCCTGGCCTCTCCAATATGAAGCAGCAAAGTTAAACTCCAATATAATCTCCACCACCTCCTTTATCACAAACACCTGCACCACTCTCTTGTCCTGTCAACTACAATAGACAATCACACGGAGCAGGGACATTGGATTAAACAAATGTTATAAAATAGTAAGGGAGATAGAAACCCTAGGAGGTACAAGTGAACATGACCAGCAAACACAACTACAGGTAGAGAGGGGAAAGGAAAGCCAGCGAGACAGATAACAAGGGGAAGAGAAAGAGAGAGTGTATGTGAGGTGGAGATTAAGTGAACACTGTAGGGAAGGGCGAGAGCTAGGTATGGAAGAGATGTAGCGATAGAGAGATTTGTGTATTGGGAGAGAGGGAGGTAGGAGAAAGATGTATGGCAAAAGAGGAGGAGAGACAGAGAGAGTCAGTCTGGGAGCAAAAAAAATAAAGAGATTGTTGAGAGAGAGAGAGAGAGAGAGAGAGAGAGAGAGAGAGAGAGAGAGAGAGAGAGAGAGAGAGAGAGAGAGAGAGAGAGAGAGAGAGAGAGAGAGAGAGAGAGAGAGAGAGAGAGAGGGGGGGGGGGGGGGAAGAGAGAGAGAGAGAGGGGGGGGGGAAGAGAGAGAGAGAGAGAGAGAGGGGGAAGAGAGAGAGAGAGAGAGAGAGAGAGAGAGAGAGAGAGAGAGAGAGAGAGAGAGAGAGAGAGAGAGGGGGAAGAGAGAGAGAGCGAGAGCGAGAGAGAGAGAGAGAGAGAGGTTTGTGGATGGAAACGGATGAGGATTTGCTTGAAGGGGTGGTGGGGGGGGTTATCTCTTGCGCTGGGCTACCATGCAGCCCTAATGACCTGGCCGTCCACCCGGGGGGGGGGGGGGGGGGGGGTAAGCCGTGTGCAGGGGAGCGTATGGATCCACATACCAAGACCTGTGCAGCAGAACAGGGATGAATGCTGGGTCAGGTCTGGCTGCTAGCCCTCGCTAAGCCAGCGGAGGACTACAGCATCATTACAAAACATCTCAAACAATTATAAAATATGAAGTTCATTAATTATAAAACATGTAATTAACATATCTAACATTAAGATGGAATGGGTGATGAATGTTGTCCGTTTTTAATGTCTATATTTTACGCAGGATATCCTGGTGCGTTGCACCGTGCAAACAGAGTTCCAGTCCTGCGGTAACATCTGTTATCTCTGATTGGCAAATGTCAATATTGATTCGCTCCAATTGGTCCTTTGGTATTTGTCCAGCCCCTGCTGGCAATGTAAATAATAATTTGCCCTTTAAATACAACAGAGGAAGTCATACAGACATCTGACTGGCACAGGGCCAAACCCGCCGTGGCGAGAGTACTGCTCAGTTGTGGTGTTGGTATTGATGGCTGGATTCCTGTAGATCCATGCTATGGATCTCTTGCCACTGCTAAGCAGGTGCATATGAGCTTTCCTCTGGCTGTCTGATACCATCCTGATCTCACAAGTTCACGTACTGTTTCTCTCCGCAATTCGTTCTGGCCTCAATCCTGTTGAGAGATTTCTCCACAGTCCAATGAGCCCTTAGGGGCGGGGGTTTCAGTTCATAATGAACAAGGGGGTCTGCTGAAGTCCGCTGTTATAAAATGGCCACCGAGGAACGGGCTACAATCAAAACAGTTGAACAGATAACAATGCTTAAAGATGAACAGAAACCTGCAAGGAAACTGCTTGGCTATTTTAAGATGAGAAGATGTTTTTCCTTTACTTCAAACCGGGTTTCACTCTGATTGGCTGGAGCCTTTTTTAAATAAGGCCGTGACCATATTAGGGAACCAATTGCTGCCCAGCCTATGCCAGTACATACATCCTACAAAGTCATACACACACACACACATGCACACGCCGGCATGTGTGCACACACTCACGCACTTGTACAGTATGTGAGAAAAGTATGTGAGAACAGTATGTTCAACGCAGAGCAGAAAGTGCATTTTATTTGGGCATAAATAACTTCCCAAGGCATCCACATTTCTATTTGAAATGATAACATCAAAGATTTGTATGATAATGATTAACATTGAATTACGATTCAGAACTATGTTGGGAAATGTTCCAGCCACTAACAATCATGACAAAGAATAAGTAGCTGAAGGTAATGTACAGATGGATGGGTGGACGAATGGATGGATGGATTAATTGGTGGATGGATGGAATGATGGATGGCTTGATTGGTGGGTGAATGGGTAGTGATGTCCGCAAGGCAAAATCCAAACAATCAAACTAATCAGACTCGATTTGGCAATAGCCTTATATTCCAAATGTCGGATTATGTGCTTCATCCCACCTCGGCTAAATGGATCGGACCTGCAGAAATATGAGCATTTACAAGGCGGAATCCACATTTTGATGATGACATAAGCCCACTCTATGCACAATTTTGGACCTTTCGCAAAAATGACACACTGACTGGCAGTCTAAAAAAGTACTGCACTCTCAATTCAGCGGCTATCTCTGCAGTCCGCCAAACAAACCTCAGCCGTCTCCCTGCCCTCTGCCAACGAGCGCCAGATCGATTTCCGCCCGTCTTTGTTGTCTCCCTCTGAATGTCAAGAGTTGGACTTTTTTTATTATCAGATGCCAGACAACAGTGCTGAGTGACTGAACTTTTTAATGAATAATTGAAGTGACATTGCAGGCGGGGAAATGACAGAGAGCCCAGTGTGCGACATGGGAGCTGTCGGCACACACATGGGGTTTGCTGCTTAGCGGAGAAAAATGAATCGTTGCATGGAAATTAAACAGGGGCTGGGGAGGGCTCCCTTGCCAAAACAACGTTGGCATTGGAGCCTGATGGGGACTCACCTGTTGGGATAAAGGATCTTTTGGAAAAGGATTTTTTAATTATCATGCGGAAGTAATTGTAACACTACGATACGCCTGTTT
Organism: Gadus morhua; assembly: GCF_902167405.1. Lineage (NCBI taxonomy): Eukaryota > Metazoa > Chordata > Actinopteri > Gadiformes > Gadidae > Gadus > Gadus morhua. The sequence continues at coordinate 4,998,153 of NC_044056.1, read as the reverse complement.
CGACACAGCTTTGACAATGCTACTTCCAAAGAATATAGCATGATAAGCTCAATGCGTGGGGTAACGTAGCTTAGTGCAATGTGTGTTTTTTTACAATAAAACCATTCATCACTGTGTGTTTTTCTCTTTGTTGGGATTTAAATGATTGATAAACTATCCCTGAGACCCCAAGGAGACCCCAATAAACACTGAAAACAGGCACCCATTACATATCCTGTTGTACAGAACGACTCATCCCTAGCAGGCTAACTCCTGTCCGGCTCTCCGTTTGTCCGTCCGTCTGCCTCTCAAGCATCTAGAGTAGATCAGCATCTATCAATGAAGTAGAGCAAACCAGGCCACTATATTGCAGTCTTAACCTTAACACCGTCTCCAAGCCAAATTAGTGCTGTTATGCTTACCACCAGTTTGAGGTATGAACCTGCTCCCCCCATTCCCCCCCCAACCCCCACCCCCCCTGGCCCGATTCAGGGAGAGCGCCTGAATCAATTACAGCCTGCCCCCTCCAGCCTGGCCTGCCAGCCCCTGCTGCTGCCTGCTGCAGGCCAGCCACTCTGAGCCATATGCTAATCGGACCTGCATATGTTCGCCCGTGAGACTATCTAAGAGGCCCGGGCGACCCAAAGGGCAACGCGCCTGACGCTGTTTCTGCGACAGGCCAGCGATGTGGGCGGGGGGGGGGGGGGGCGGGGGGTGGGGGGACAGTGGCCCAGGCCCAGTGTCTTCAGGGGTCATGCTGTATGGGAGAGAGAGGCTTCAAGCTAACGCTAGTAGAGCTGCTGGAAGTGTAGCGCCAGATGGAACGATAGCCTGGAAGGATTGGACCTAGCGGGGGGGGAGCGGTGAACGCACGCACGCACGCACGCACGCACGCACGCACGCACACGCACACACACACACACAGTGCCAGAGTGCATCCAAAATAGGCGCGATGCTCAATTGTGCAGAACAATTCTTTTTTTGGTTCATCTGCTCATATGTATGCCAACTGACAGTAAAAACGTGTTAATTGGTGTTGATATTATGAAACCAGACATTATATTTACTGCATAAAGACCTGGACGAGGCGAGATAAAAACGGCTCAGTGTATTAAGGTCAGTCAAAGCGTAAAGTAAATTGTGTTAGGTAATAAAAGATGGGTGGACGAATGGATGGATGCCAGCCCGTGGTGTAGATCTACAGTCTCTACATGGGGGGGGTAGTTAGCAGGGAACGCTCTTGCAGTTGCACCTCAGGTCTTAGCACCTCAAGATCTCAGGCCAACAGTCTCACGCCTCTATATATGGTCGGCTCAGCATGCACACATTGGCAGCCCTCCCCCAGAGACGGAGCAGAGCCCTGTACCTAAGGCACGGACAGACAGCAGGGGTACAGATGGCTTTATTGATCACGGAGCAAATGATTTAAGACCATGAGACCAAGGGGCTCAGTGACAGAGTGTCACAGAGAACGGGTCGGTTCCTCCTTAACTCCCCAAGCAACAGGGAAGGGAGGGCCAGAGAAGGGCTAGAGGAGGGCCAGAGAAGGGCTAAAGGAGGGCCAGAGGAGGGCTAGAGGAGGGCTAGAGGAGGGCTAGAGGAGGGCTAGAGGAGGGCCAGAGGAGGGCTAGAGGAGGGCCAGAGGAGGGCCAGAGGAGGACCAGAGGAGGTCTAGAGGAGGGCCAGAGGAGGGCCAGAGGAGGGCCAGAGGAGGGCTAGAGGAGGGCTAGAGGAGGACCAGAGGAGGACTAGAGGAGGGCCAGAGGAGGGCTAGAGGAGGGCCAGAGGAGGGCTAGAGGAGGACCAGAGGAGGACCAGAGGAGGACCAGAGGAGGACGAGAGGAGGACTAGAGGAGGGCCAGAGAAGGGCTAGAGGAGGACTAGAGGAGGGCTAGAGGAGGACCAGAGGAGGGCCAGAGGAGGGCTAGAGGAGGGCTAGAGGAGGGCTAGAGGAGGGCCAGAGGAGGGCCAGAGGAGGGCTAGAGGAGGGCTAGAGGGGGGCTAGAGGAGGGCTAGAGGAGGGCCAGAGGAGGGCCAGAGGGGGGCTAGAGGAGGGCTAGAGGAGGGCTAGAGGAGGGCTAGAGGGGGCCTAGAGGAGGGCTAGAGGAGGGCCAGAGGAGGGCTAGAGGAGGGCCAGAGGAGGACTAGAGGAGGGCCAGAGGAGGGCTAGAGGAGGGCCAGAGAGGAGGTCCATATGAGCTGTGGGAGTACATTAATGAGCCTTTAGCCTGGAGGCCGACCAGCCAAGCTGACTAGCACACACACACACACACACACACACACACATGCATGCACGCGAGATCATGCACACACACACATTTGAAGATGCAAAAGCAAAAAAATACAGGACAGAAATACACACGCACACATACTCACACAATTTCAGATGTCAACTTCTTTCTCACTATATGTTTGTTTATGTTAGCATGTGTGTGCATTTATGTGCGTGCGTGCGGATGTTTGCTCGTGCATGCGTGTGCGTGTTCATGGTATGTACAGAGCGTTCCATCCATCTGCGTGTTCACATCATAGATAAGACAAAGCTAATCGCCCTTAAAAGAGTGATGTATCGCTCCATAAAACGGCAATAAGAGGGAGAACGGGCGCCCCGGGATCACCGGAGGACAACCTCAACTCGGAGAACGATGGACCATTAAACCATTCCAACCCCACCCCCTGCTTATCAGGTGAGGTGTGCAGAGGCGGAGCTGGCAGGAGGAGGCATCCGCCTAAAAGGGGTGGAGGCACACGCACGCTCCACTGAAGCACGAACACGGACTGTCAGTCCGGGCTCCCGTGGAGCGCAGGATTCGCAATTGCGTCATCCCCATAAGCAACTGCAAATTTCATAACCCCCCCCCCTCCCCCTTCCCTCTCTCCCCATTCTGTCATGAACAAGTGCCTGTGAACCGCGATATATTGTCTGTCATAAATCAACCCCGGGTTTCTGAGAGTTTCTGTCATCTACGGACCGCGGTGACGAACGGTACACACCGAGTCTAATTGGATGAAGGAGTGCGTTGGAGTGGGTACATTAGTCTGATGCGAGGGCTCACATGCACTGCATGCCCGGTTGCATGCCATTAACTCGTCTCACACACTGGAGCTCAGTAAAGTGGAAAAATAACGAAAAAACAGCCAGGCAATACTTGTCAAGTAATGAGCCATCATTCACAGGTGAATTACACAAATTGTCTATTAATGGAAATACGAATGAAAATGACTGCTCTGCACACTTATTTTTTTATTTGACAGGGACAATGTGCTCATTAGCAGCATCAGAGTTAGCTATTAGCTAATTTACACCTGTAGTCCTTGTGGGTTCAATGGTTATCTGATACATTTTACTATTTCCAATTGCATGCTGGGTAGTTCTAGTACCACTCCTCGAGCACCACTCCATGTACTAGAGGTTTGTTGTTTCATGGTAATGAAGACCTCCATTTTGTCATTTGTATTATTGGAGGAGCATATACCTTATGCTCCTATGCTCTGGGTTAGGAGGAGTACTGTGGAGGAATATTATAATTGTTATCAAATGAAGCGGGAAGTCTTATTTGTCCTCGCAGAATGTCCTGCGTAACTGCTTACATTAAGATAGGTTCCAAATTAAATAATAATTTTCCAGAATATCATGTCTGCCTTTCTTTCAATTCTTTTCAAATTGCAATTGGTCTGTCTCTGGACGGTTGGCTTTATTCAACATATTCTTTAATGAACTTGTAAAATTGAGGTTCAGTCACGCCCAATAATAAGTCAAGATATTTGGATTTATCAAAGTGGGCAAATGTAATTTCCCTCTCTGCAATTACCGTCCCTCATATCAGCTCATCGAGTAAAGGACTGGACTTAATGATGTCCTATTCCTCAATTATATAATAATTCAGGGACATATAATATTTACCACGCTGACATCCATGAAGCCAATATTAACATTATTTTAAGGGTCAGCGAAAATGATTGCCAAGCTCCACAAGAAGCCCAGCTAAAGCAGCTATGCTGCGTAATTGCATGCAAGTTATGTTATCTTTTGTTATGTTAATCATATTATCGTATCTGATTAAAATCGTGTCTTCAGAACCTAAAAGTGTTCAAGGAGTTGGTTAAGAAAGTGTTCTAGTGAACAACGAACGAGGTGAAGAGTTCACCTCGAAGCTTTTGTCATTGAAGCTTTTGTCACGAGTGATAATGCCTTTTTTTACGCTTCACAGTCGATGAAGTAAGGACCCCGAACAAAGGCAGAGTAGGTACATAGCTATGCATAGGTATTGAGTAGGTCAATCAACAGTCCACCGTCTATTGTGTTGAATGCTCTATACGTTCAAAGGCAATGAATGTTGGCTGGCTGCAACATCCCGAAGTGATGAAACTCGATGATTGGGTTTTTTTTCCAAGGGTTTGCTCCAAGGGGAAAAGTTCAGATTGGACACTAATGGTCTTCACACGGTCTAAGAACTAGCTATGTTTGATGTGGCTTTTTTTTTTTTAAGCTAAATCAAACAAAGGGAGGCAGTGTGAATTTTTTTTTTTTTTTAAATGATGATTCTTAACGCAAAGTACTATCTTTTTCGCTTTTCAATGTCATCTTTTTATTTTCGGTGGAAGAAATACTTTAATTATTACTCTTTCAGAGTGTGTCCTCCGTTTACATATAGAAAGCCTCTTCTTCAAGGTAATGAGCTATTGGCTGACCTATGAGCAATTCAAAATAACTCATTCAACTCAAAAGTAACTACAATGAATAAAATGTAATCTCATGAAATCACAATAATCAATCATTTGTACTCGTACTACCTCAGCTGCCATGGCAACAATCGTACCGATCGGCATTAAAGGAGGGAATATTTCACACGTTGCCTGATTTTGGCCGCCCATTTCCCTCTGGAGGACTTAGGGTTGGGGATGCCCAATCAGATTTAACGGAAGGCTCATGAGAGGCCCATGAGACAGAATTTGTGATGATGAGCAATATAAATAACACACGTCACACACACACACACACACACACACACACACACACACACACACACACACACACACACACACACACACACACACACACACACACACACACACACACACACACACACACACACACACACACTTTCCTTCCCACAGCCTGCATAATACGGTAAAACAATGCATGTCCATCGTTATTCAATCTCTAAGATTAGAGAGCAAAAAAGAAAAAGTATCCCCCTAACAAGCACCAACGGCTGACTCAGCGCCTGGTAGTAAAACGCCCTTCAGATATTTCACGGTCAATCCCACGCTGGGCAACACCTGCCATCCACCAGCGTTGCCAGAAAACACTTCCTGCGCTTTCATGGTCGTCAGGCAAAATGATGAGCCGGAAAAAACACTGGCCAGATAAACCGACCGAGGAGATGCAGACCTACCCCTCCAAAGAATAACAATATGTGGGTTCATCAAAACACGTCGAACTGTATAGCGTAGTATGTCACAGCCAGCTGCTCCGCGCCGCTAGAGAAAACAAGCGAGGGGCTCCGGGAGGGAAGAACCCGGCGGCGTTGTGCTCAATGTGTGTCAAAACACCAGTCCTCAGGTGTGCAGGACTGGAGCTTCTGACAACGGGCCAGATGGTGGCGCGTTCGCTAACCACTTTGGGCCATGGATGGTAACAAGTGTTAAAAAAAACGTGTTGATTCTGTTGTTTTACTTGAGAGAAGGGCTTACGGCTCTCTTCATAAGCGTTTCTCTTGGGTATACAAATAGAGCTTTGAATTGCACGCACTGTGCCTAAATATGATGAGGAACTATTAAGTAATTCAGCAGGAAGCATTATCAAAGGGACTTCCAGGGAAATCCTATGCACTCGTTCGGTTGCCCTACATAGGAGAAATTAAACAAAAACCAAACTAAAATTTAACTTGGGCTAGGTTAAAGGACGGGGACAGTATTATAGCGAAATACCGTTATGTCCTGTTTTATTTGGCATTTTGTAAATCCACAAAACACGACAAAAACTGTATTTCACTACGATACTTCATTAGGAACATCACCGAACATGCACATAGCCAGCCATTGTGAAGCAGGCAGGGGCGTTTCGAAATTAGCCAAATACCCGAGATAGGACCAAAATTCAAAATGTCGGTGTTAACCTCTCTATTTCATCCTGGACAAACCAGAAAGGGGGCTCAATGTTCAAAATACCGGACTTGTCCTTTAACTATCTTGCCAGAGGATAAGAGTTGGCAACTTTCTTACTATCAAATACGGGATAAAAGGTGTTTTCCTAGTGGCATGCCACATTTCGGTGTGTATGGTGCCAGGGCAATGGGGGTATGTTTTGTGAACACACATTGTACATTCATGCACTGTAAATTCACACTGTAGGTTTATCCACATTCATGAATAAACCTACATTCATTTTGCAGGTTTATCCATAATCACAGTTTAAGCCTTTCTAGCACCTGCAACACTGACAAAACACCAGAAATGAACTTATATTTTTCCGGGCGGGGGCGGTGCAATAATGCTATGCATACAATGGATGCACATGAAGGTTGCATGTGCTCGGATGACGGGTGAAACCAGGGTGTGATCACGCCACAGCCATGGTGTGAGCAACACAGGATCTATAGCTGTTGTGATCTAGGATCTGCAGGAGAGCCATATGGTGATCGGAGTAGCAGGCAAGGGAGTATGGGACGTGTGACAGACAGACAGACAGACAGACAGATGGACGGACGGACAGACAGACAGACGTAAACTTTATTGATCCCCAGGGGAAATTCAACGTCACAGTAGCATGAAGACATCACACACAGCATACCACATAAACAAGATGATGAAATAAAATATATAAATACACATTCTCCACACATGGAGAATGTGTGTCATGATGGTAGTACAAATAAATACAGCAGTGCAGAGAAAAAAATCTAGAAGGCAGCAATCTGGACAATAAAAAGGAATAATGTATGGCACAAATCAAAATTAGCCCAATATAAGAGACGTCTTGGGTGGTACGGGAAGGTTGGCCACCCTATCAAGGATCCCAACAGGTACATTGGGGATCGAACCTACAAACCTCCTTGCTGGATTTGAATACCTTAGACAGACAACTGCTATTCTGCTTAAATGTTATTAGACCGGCCCTTTTACCCAAAGCAATTTACATTGAGCATTTTCTTGTAATATCAGATCTTAATTACCAGATAGGTAGGGGTATCTTGCTCAAGCATGAATACAGGTATAGAGCAGACTTTTTGTCTGGGAGTCGAACACACTATCCTCATAGCACCCACTCATTGCACAGTACTGTGTTGGGTATAGTGTTGTATGTATGCTCCTACTTTACAACCTGATAAACAGCATCAGCATGCTATTCAACCTCAACCACAGGAGTTTAATTCAGCTTTGCTTTGGGTGACCTGTCTTTCGCTAAAACACTAAATGGCATATCACCTGCTTTTCAGCAGCCCGGTACAGACCGCTGTTTTCATTGCAACATGTAATGAATTGGTCTTGATGAGCATGGAGACGCATACTAATTGGCCGGTTAGGCATGTCTCTCGGGCTGCATGTATTCAAGGTGTTTTATTTTGCCAAATGCTATATTGCGCAGGACTTTTTTATTTCCCATACACACATAAATGGTGCAAACATGAATGAGGAAAATGTATCTAATAGATACATAGATTAACTAAATACATTTGCTCATATTTATTCAGGGTGACGGTGCTGTCCTTCAGAAATCTGAGTTCACCTCACTTTAGACCCGTTTCCTTGCTTTTTACTTTTCGGTCACATGCAATACTGTAGCTTCAGATTGCTACTGTTGTGTTGTATGTTAGCCTTTGCTAATGCCTTTCTAACCCCGCAATCTGAAAGGACTAACAGACCGATGTTGTGGTTCTCTGCAACCCTGATGCAACGCGATTCCTTCAACCCACAACTTTAAAGTGAATCCACTTTAATACGTTTAATCGTGTCCGTATATGTCAGGCTGGGTGCCCACCAAGCGTCAGAGTCAGATTCACCACCCCCGCCTCTTAATTCAAGGTGAAACCTCCCCAAAAGTGGTCGCGATGGGAAAAAGTCCAATTACGCCTCCGGTTTACGGAACTGTTGGTAACAGTAGTGACGAGGAAGAGGGGGAGAAATGCAGAGTGGACACAAAGGGCAAAGCAGTGAAGAAGACTCAGATATGTAATTGCTGTGCCATTGCACCTAAGCTATGGGTCCCTTTACAGGAACTTGAATTCATGGTTCGGCACATGTGTTTCTGATTGTAGTCTGCCAAGAGTCAGTAATTCATCAGGTGATCTTCATAAAGTCAAGGAGATTGGTCGTATGAATTAACATGGTTTATCCAAACCTCCTTAACCAGCCTATAATTAATAATAATTCATTTACCTGGAAGCAGTAGCAGGAATAACGAAGTGGAACGTATTTCTCCCTGATGTTTGGTTACGTTATTTGAGGGGTGGTTGTATGCTGGGGCAGCAGCCTCTATAAACCATGCGGGGGACATAGACACCCACATACTGTACCTGTCTGTACTGTGGATGGTGACACACAGACCCATATACCTGTCTGTACTGTGGATGGTGACGTGGAGACACACATACCTGTACATTGGGGGGCTGGTGACATAGCGACCCACATAACTGTACAATCATACTGCTGCAGGTGAAGTAGCGACCCACATACCTAGATACTGCGGTTATTCAATATATATATATATATATATATATATATATATATATATATATATATATATATATATACATATATATATATTTTTTTTTAAGTAGATATATTAGATAAATATATTAGTAAGTATAATTGAGGATGAAGTAATTTCCGTCGGCTGGTCTCGGATCAAACTCGACAAACACGATGACGATGGTGTGTGGAGTCACACAGCAGAAGAACAGGCAGGACCCCCAGCGGAGAGGGAGCTTGTTGGTTTACCACCCTCTGGGGTGTCTGGGGGTGGGTGGGGTGTGATGGGGGGGGGGGGGGACAGTCATACCTGCCTAGGCAGATGGCAGCCTGTTGATGGTGTAGCCTGCTGGGATGAGGGGAGGTCATTAATCAGCATCGTTTGGAAACGCACGCGTCAGCAGCTTGGTCCCCGGGCGGCCCACAACAATAACAGAGGTATCGACGCCGTCTTCTGATGATTGAGCAGTTTACCTTTAAAGGGGAATACCCGTTACGTCGTTACGTCATCACCAACACATCACCGTACAATTAACGAAATTCATCCCTAAAAGGGAAGCTATGTGCCATGTACACACACACACACGACAAAGACTGCACATTTGATTTAATTCTACACAGATATATTTTGTGTGATAATTGAAAGGGCTCCGTTCACAGCCTCACTGCCAGGTGATAACAAAATAAGGTGCAGCAATTAACAGAAAATTGTCATGCCTGAATTACCAATAAACACTCCAACATAAATTGAGCCGTCATTTTCCCAAACATTGATATCACTCTCACTTTTTACGTTAGATAATGGAGTATAATAACTGCTGTGACAATGCAGTCCACCATTACTCTGAAGAAAAAGAAAACGTAATTCTGGTGGCTTCCTCATAAAAAAATGTACGCATTCCTTGAACGCTACTCTTCATTTGATGGCTAACATACTAAATATACCTTTTACCTTTAATAGTAACCTGTCCATGGTTGTCAATGGTTCAGCCATACACCTTCATTGTACATGGCTAGCCATTGGTGTAAAGAACAGCCAGCCTTTCATACCAAGATGAATCTGAAAGAGCTGAACCTTCCTTGAATCCGGATCCTCCATTAATTCACATGTATCTCCCCTTGGGAGTCTTACATATAGGAAATAAAAATCAATATGGCTTAATGGCTGTATTTCAAGGACAGATAAAGTGGCCCCAATACATCCTAATACAGCCCTTCTATATCACTTCAATCCCTCAATCTGTCAGAAATTTAAAATTAAACATTCCACCGGTGACTTATTTCACAGTAAAAGCAAACTTTTGTGATTAATAAGTGAGCAATGTAAAAGAGTGAGGCTTCCATTACTGGCATACTTCTACTTCTACGTCTCATTTCGAAATTAGGTTATCCTGCTTCTTGTTTTTGCCTTCCAGGTAAAGAAGACTAAGTGAGGCTGCCAGTATGCCCTGGTTAATTGGAATGCAGCCAATTGCGTAACATGGTGGGATATGAGTAATGTAATGACCAACTCACCCTGAGTCCCACTTTAGCTGTCTGTGTCTTTCTATTCCGGCGCTCGCTACGCTGGGAGCTAATTAGCCTAATACAGTAATTAGTATTCGCACTGAGACAGTGGTGCATTGTGTGATATGTTGGCTCCATTCTCGTATCTTCAGCAATTGAAATGACACAATGGCTGTAACTTTGACGAAGAAGAGCATACTCTCTAATCAGGGATCCAATTGGAGCTGTTTATATGATATGTTTGACCCCATTCTGTTGAAACAATTACTATAGTCCTTATAAATCAACGTGTATTTATTTTATTTTTTTTAGAAGCTAGTTTGAGCTTGATTAAATATTTACCGTGCAGACATTTAGCAGATGCTTCTATACAAAGCAACCCAGTAAAGTCGGCAGGTAGCGTGCTCAGGAAGGCCTTCCAGGTAAAGCGCTGACATTGGGCTTCGAAACCCAGCAACCTTTCTGCTTTCTGTTCTGCTACTGAACTCCCAAGGTTCAGCCCATCCGCTACAAACTCCGTCCTGCCCAGATATCCGGCCCCTGCTATGGCTCATAAAACATACTGTAACCGTGTTCCCCATGTTACAATATATGAATACACTTAATTTCCAAAAATGGCTGTTCAGGAATGATGAATCACCGCAAAGGTTCTGCGGAGGTCCGTCTGCTCGGACACGACGGCCCACTCTGGAGGAGGGTGTCCGGGAGACAAAAGATAATGGATGTCCTCTCTAAAGGTTACTGCGCCGGCGGGCTAATGGGCCCAGGACTCCCAGCAGTGCCTCTGAATGGGCTCCGGTTCTACAACACCGCACGCCCACAATGGAGCGCAGGAAGTGAAGCGGAGGCGGAATCTGGCCCACTTCTTGGAGGAAGGAGTGAAAAATGAATATATACATATGTATGTCTATAGAGAGGGAGAGACAGAGAGACAGAAGGGAGAGAGGAGAAGGGTTGTAGAGTGTCTCTCCCTCCCTGGGAGAAAGGTGTAAAGGAGTAGAGTAGAGTCGAGGGGTGAAAGTTACATGGTAATACGAGAGAGAGAGAGAGAGAGAGAGAGAGAAAGAAAGAGAGAGAGAGAGAGAGAGAGAGAAAGAATGAGAAAGAGAAAGAAGAGAGAGAGAGAGAGAGCGAGAGAGAAAGAGAGACTATAGTGGTCTGATTGACTGTCGGTATGGAGAGAACTATAATCTTTGGTGGAGAGAAGCGAGAGAGAGAGAGAGAAATTACAGAGAGAGGGAGCTGCCGAGAGACTACAGAGAGAGCTATGATATAGAGAGGAGAGAGAGAGAGAGAGGGAGAGAGACTACAGAGAGAGCTATGATCCAGGGAGGAGAGAGAGAGAGAGAGAGAGAGGGAGAGAGACTACATAGAGAGCTATGATCCAGGGAGGAGAGAGAGAGAGAGAGAGAGAGGGAGAGACTACATAGAGAGCTATGATCTAGGGTGGAGAGAGAGAGGGAGAGAGAGAGACTACAGAAAGAGCTATGATCAAGCGCAGAGAGGCGTGAAGGTGGAGCACCATAAGCTCCCCTCTGGTGAGGAACTCTTCGGAGACGAGACGTTCCCCCCTGCAGCACACGAGAGATCCTGGGTACGTTTGCGGTCGTGACCCGGGTTTGACCCCGGGCCACGCCTAGCTCCCTCCCTAATCCTCGTCGCGAGGCCAGGATTATTTGGGGAAAGACGGGGAGAGAACAGAGATTTCACTTTCAGCGATCAGCTTGACCCCAGTGCCCGGATAGGCTGGTGACGTCCCTTTTGACCGGTCCAGAGCCTGAAATATCTGTACGCGCGTGTGTGTGTGTGTGTGTGTGTGTGTGTGTGTGTGTGTGTGTGTGTGTGTGTGTGTGTGTGTGTGTGTGTGTGTGTGTGTGTGTGTATCTGTTTGTGGGCAGTATAGGCAGTAGTAGGACAGTAGGACTGTTTTTTATTAGGCTTTCATTTCTGTGATAATTGGATATCAGAAAGAACAATATGGTATACAAGGGGACCACTATAGTGTACACCTCACAAATGGCGGCACCTCTCTTTGTATACCAACACAATTCGTTTGTTGCATTGGCTGTTTTAAAGCGATTGTGTTGTAATTAAGAAACTATCACCCTATACATGCTATTCAGAGACATTTGCAATTATAGCTTGAGTCTATACATGTTGTTTCCATACACCGCGACTAATTTGTCATTCAATACAAAATTGTGTTTCACATTTAGTGGGCGGCGAGGCCGTATGAAGTGAAGGACGGGCTAAAGCAACACAGAGAACTGCCCTTTTAACATTTTTTAAATGCTTAGGTTGAATTGTTGCCTGTAACAGTGGAACTCGCCATAGCGACTCGCTCAAGATCTCTCTCTCTCTCTCTCTCTCTCTCTCTCTCTCTCTCTCTCTCTCTCTCTCTCTCTCTCTCTCTCTCTCTCTCTCTCTCTCTCTCTCTCTCTCTCTCTCTCTCTCTCTCTCTCTCTCTCTCTCTCTCTCTCTCTCTCTCTCTCTCTCTCTCTCTCTGGAGTGTCCCTGTAGCTCCACCCCCCCCCCCCCCACACAGCCAGGCGGGAAACAAAGGGCCACTCTCACACACACTGAGGCGCGTGGTTGGCCCAAGGTGCACGTGTTCACATTTAAAAATTTGGAACAACATCCGACGTCTAAACACTCCGGTTTTCGCACACCTTCAGCTCTGTTGGTAATCTGCCTTTACCCAGACTTCCCGGCTCCTCTGCGCTCCCGTTGATGCTGTTGTGGGTGCATTCTGGAAAGCTCCTAATTATATGTGCCGCCGCGAGATAGCATCCGCGCAGCAAGCGCTTAGCTAACAAGAGCATCTATTACACGGTGTTCACCGGCACCGTTTGGACGTACAGGGGGAGCTTTTTTAACCAGTATTGTCCGCACATCGTAAGCAGGGAGAACTTTTCTTTCTCCTCCTCTCTGTAAACCTTTCAGTATGGATAAATTAGGGGGCTGATTGGCAGATCAATCATGGTTACGGCAACGAGACACACTGTGTGTCAGCGTGCGTGGGTTTCCAATGTTACCCTGAAGACCGCCTTTCCAATTGGATGAATGATGTGCTCTATCAATGTGGATAGCCATGGAAAATGATTGCACAAAAAATCACATGCACACACCTACCCCACTGGTTTTGCTGAATGTCTTGTTTTAATTGCATGTTGTTTTTTATTTTCTATGTTCTGTGAGGACGAAGAGACAAGTTTCCACTATCTGTACCATACAGGTCTATCTCATAGAACTAGAATAAGAGAAAGGTAAACTACAAAGTCCTACCTACAAAGGTAGTAATGGGTACTGTCTTTGGCTGAACAATAGGAGTTGAAAGATCTAAAGAACAGCTAACTTCTAACTAACTTTTGCACACAGACATGCACAAACACACGCACATAGTTGTATCTCTCAGCAACATTTTGAGAGTGTTCTTGCACTTAAGTACAGGTTGAGAACAGCTTGTGATGAGGAGAGAGCAACTAGGCGAGGTTGCACGGGAGGGCCCCTTGGTTGATGAATGAGGCATCGGCGTGGATGCAGAACTAAAATGCTTCCAGCTCAGCTGTGGTGACAATGTGATTAATATTTACTAGGCATTGAGCTAATTCATCATGGCCATGTGCGCACCTATGGCTGACAAGTCTGTCATATGGATGCTTGGGCTAACAGAGGGAGTGTGGGTTTTGGCAATGGAAAGCAATTATTTTGAACAGAAATAAAAATAAATCGAGGAAATGCGAGTTAGGGTCTGGTAAGGAAAGACCTGAGGAATATGGAAAATGGAAGAGAGCAGATATTTGCTTGTTTTTTAGTTTTATTTTAATGGTGCCATTACATTTAAGTGATGGAAACCGAATTATCTCCCTTTAAGTTCTGGGGCTGTATTTGAGAAAAACATCCTAGGGAAGTGTTCCAAGTGTCCAAGTGCATCTCTCCAGGGGTCTATTTTTGAGCCAAAACTCTGGTTACTATGGTTTTGGTAACCAATACAATTTAGCACTAAAGCCCCCGCAGAAAAAAAGCTGTGAGCAATTTAGTACAAAACATTTAAAGGCGTTTTAATGACTTCTAGGTGCCGGGTAGCTTAATGGTTGATATAAAGCATTTTTTGTATAAGCAAGACGTTCTTTTAACAACTTAATTTTGAGGGCATAGTCTCTTTAAGTGGAGGCGTCTATGTTCATCTAAGGCCCCTAGCCAGGAGCTGGTGGAAGAGAAGCCCCCCTAGGGTGCTGCTGGGACCAAGCCCAAGTTAAATAACCAAGTCCAGAATAATCTAGGAACAAAGATTGTGAAGAACCCAGTTCGGTACTGAAACTGTTTATGATCTGACTCTATTATAGAGAATTTCAGTAATTCTTCCATTTGAGTGGTTATTCTTCCATGCACTGTATAAAGCACACAGGGTTCAAATTTGACTTTTTTATATTGTCAGCCCACTGACACTCTTACACAGTCCTTTATCACAGAGCTGATCAGGAAAACTACTCATTTTACAAACTTTTAGTATGCAGTATATACAGTATTTACTGTCTATAAATGAACATTTATCCGTACTCTAACTTAGGTTTGTGCACAATGAGATAAAACTTAACTTTGACATGAAATATAAATCTTTCATATTTTTGCACTGTTGTTCAGAGTCTTTAATGGAATATAGGGTGTCATTTAGGGCTCCAAAGTAGATAGTACTTAGGTAAGAGATAATGAGCAATGCAGTATCCAAATAATCCTATCCTGGATCGTACAACCCATCGTGCCTGAGGAAGGCAGAATGCATTAGTTTACATGTTCTTCAATGTAACTGCACACTCATTAATGGCTTTTTAATGGCAAAGCTACTCAAGTAGACATGAATTTGTTATAATCAGCTCATTTTTAATTTCACTCAATACTTTTCCCTCATTTTTTTGCTCATCTTATTCGTATTTGAATGATAGCTAACATAGCCTGAAGATAAAACACAAGTTCTTAACACATGGCTGCTCGCGCCGTTCACATTCAGATTACCATGAGATCTGCCACTAGCGTTGGATCTTCAATTACCACTCCTCACAACTGTTGAACATCGGAAGCATTGTGGATGCGCCGTATGAATCCAATCATATCTTGTACTGGATTCTCTACTGTTTCCTCACAAGCTCTGGGGGACACCAGAAAATACAAATTGTAAAAACGAATAATGTATTTTGTCAAATAAAATATTGTTCACATGCTTTGAACGGTGGATGCCCGGCATTAGTTGTATTTGTAATACCCTCTGGACCCCATAAATATAAAACACTCTACACTGATCGCAAATATCTTCAAACAAGACATCAACTAGTCAGTTAAAGTGGTCTTCGTGAGAATACGTTCGCACAAAAAATACATCTTACGGATGTTTTGCAAGTCACAAAATATTGAACTCCAAAAAGCCATCCGATTTCCGGAAGGCTCAGTCATTTCGCATCTCCAATTCTAATGTAGACAATCACAACCCTGCTATGTGAGGATATGCCCACAAGCTATAGACGGTATCTCATAAATACATGAATGAAGAATTATTTCATTTTGTCAAGTTCAGTCACCGATTTTCCTCACCCCAGACCGATTATCTATCGCGATGCAAAGAGGGGTTTATGGGTCGTCTGCTGTGCTTAAGACAGCCTCGGTTATTCCTCAAGAGGCTACAATTCATTCGTATAATATACACATATATATATATATATATATATATATATATATATATATATACACACACACCTCCACTGCCAGCTTGCAAACACACACTTTATATCTATCGATAATATATAGTATGTATACAAAGATAGATAGTCACCCCTTAACATTGGTTGTGAGCAGCACACCGTGGTTGTAAAGCACTTGGTTTATGGTCTGGTGGGCTTGCCGCAGTGCCAGCGTCAGGGCTGCAGGACCAGCTCCTGGCTCGATGGGTCTTGCTGCTCAGCGGCCAGAATTAAGATGCGACTGCTGTCAGGGATGGGGAGGGGATGGGCACTCCGTTGGAGAGCGAGAGAGCAAGAGAGGCCAACAGCCAGGGCAGTAACTCACTTTGAGGCCGCTGCCTTGTTTAGAAAAGTAATCGAACCCCACCCCCCCCCTCACCCAGCCTTGCCTCTAGCTTGCTTGTCAAATGATACATGGTCAACGCTGGACAGAACAGTGCATGCTCAGGGTGGTCCCGCATGGCTCCGAGGGCAGCCTCTCCTCTCTGTAAGAGGTCTCGTACCTGGACCAGGCACCGCGTTGCTGGGGAGAAGATGAAGACTGAAGGCTCAGTTATGGTTCCACGTCGAGGCAACGTAACGACCACGCAGACGCCTCGACGCAGTCCTGAACCTGTTTTGGTTCTGCGTCGGGTTCTAGTGAGCGGACCAATCACAGCCCTTGCTGCTTCGTCGCCTCAACGCAAGGTTACAGTTTTTGGGAGGCCCGCGTCCGGCCCTCGCGGTGGACGCAAGGAAGGTCCGCGAGGACGTAATGGTTCCGTAAACCCCCTCGCGTTGCGTTAACGTGGAACCATAATCAGGCCTTTAGACCGACCCGTCTGGTGTTACTTCACTCTTCAGTTATGAATGCATAATTGAAGAGGAGGAGGCGGACACGCGGGATTACGGATCCCACTATTGGTCACGGTGGGACCCCAGACTGCCCAGAATAGTGCTATGATTGGCTGGCCACCCAAGGTTACAGGTTAAGGTATAAGGTATGTAGCTATTAAGTTACCTTACCTTTACCTTACGTTTAGGTATTAGGGTATGCTTAAATAAGGTATGGGGTTACAGACAACATAGTTAAAGGTGTTATTACACCACCAGGTGTGAGTGTAATTAGCCCTTACAAGCTTTTTTGAATATCTTGGCTTGTCGACCAAGACGTATGACGGATAGATGAGCAACGTTTGCTACAGTCCACTGGGTAGGCTGGTAGACTGATCTATCTGTCTATCTGGGCTCTAGGTGGACACGCCCACTTGTGATGTTAGATGAGGCATATTTTCAAACCGGCTTGTAGCGGCTAATCATACTCACCTGGTGGTATAAAAATGTCACCTTTAAGGGTTAGGGTTAGGGAAGGCTGTCTCGTGACAAGCTGATTAGAGCATTGACACCACCTGCCCCAATCTCACCAGTCTTCTAATGAGGTCTCAGGAGCCACGCCCGCTCCCGTCTCTCTTCTACAGAGGGAGCTCAACCACCTACACACTGAATAATTTATGGTTTGTGTTTTGTTTTTATCTTTAAACCAAAAGTTCTGTTTTTGGTTGAGAAGTGTGTGTTGCTGCGTGTGTTGCTGCGTGTTTTGCTGCGTGTGTTGCGTGCGTGCTCGCGTGTGGTCGCGCGCGCGCCTTGGGGTCTTTCGCGGGTCATGCCAGAGTCTTTGCTTGGGATAAGTAATGTGCCTCAGATGGAAATCTGGGCTACAATCCTACGATCTCTGGCCAGAACAAATGAACTATATTTATGTGTAGTAGTTAATATAGCATGTAGGGGTCAGGGCATCTTGGTCAAGAATTCCTACAGGTAAACTGGAGGACATTAGTGTACGAACCCATAACCTTTCGGCTGGGAGTCCCTGCGAGACACTGCCACTACACTATCCGGCCAACAATGGTATATTAACTTTGCCTCGAGCATATTGCAATTTACATACCTCGTACATTATAGCTCTCGAGTGGAAGTTATATTTTGTTTGCATCTCCAAGACCTTGTACATTATTCTATTGTCTTATTTTCCACTTGAATATCGTGAATAAAATAAACGTACCTGAACTGAAATAGATCTGCCATTTTCTTTATTTGTTTAATATAATACATGGTGGCGGCAATGGAAATAGATCTGCATATAACAGGTTGAGAGGGGTGGCTCATAAGAGTTGTTTATGACCATATAAGGACATCACAGTGGGTGATGGAGTTGTCTCATTGGAGGATAATATTCATTAGGAATTTTCAAAGAAGGTTGCTAGTCTAGCTGTTTTGCAGTAGATTGCGAACTATTCAAATAAAAAGGATGCATTTCAGACATTTAATAATGTACTCTAAATGTTTTTTAAATTGTAATGCAAATCATGGTTTCGTTTCTTTTTGCAATCAATTTTCGTTCCGTGTTTGTCTTCTTTATTCCTCTAGGTTATACAATAAAAAAGCACATTTCAACAATAGCTGAATTGTTCACTGATAGTTGATACTAAAGGTGTTAGCCAGCAGAATCTCTTCTGGGCCTCAGATAAAGCCTGTTTTCTCCAAAATCTCGCCGCCACAGTTGCTTGCATCACCGAGCACAGAGAAATATGAACCTTATCGTTCTGGAGGCTAGAAAGTCAGGGCAAACACTTCTCTGCCTACCCTTGAGTTTTTTTGATACTGCTGCTCACCACTTCAGAGGTCTGTTTGTGGATGGCCCTACAAAATTGGCGCAAACTGATTGCTGATTTAATTGTTTTTGTATATCTACTTAACACATACATTAGCCATACTACATAATGTATTCTCAGAATTCACTGGAATCCTTTTCCTCCCCACAAAATTGCCACAAGGGAACATGCATAATAATATAGATACAAAATATAATTACATATTATATGAATATACTCTTCTACCATTGAGAAGAAATCAAAGAAGAAGGAAGAAATATTTAAAAATGTTTGTGCCACGGGTCAAACTGACTTTTCCCCCAGTTCTTCTTCCTGCCCCTAACTTGCATGACCAATCAGAGCTCAGCAGAGCAACATTTTCCCGCCGAATCACTTCCACATAGTCTTATGGTGCGTTTTAGTACTCTCTGCGAACCGACTCGGACCTCGGATGTGACGTCACGCCCACACTTGAAGCGTTTTAACATGTTTCGCATGTCGGTCGTTGGAGAAAAACATGGACGCCACCCGGAAAGCTGTTGTCGCGGTAGCATTGGCAGAGGACCAGGCGCTCCAAAATAAGTATAGTCCATAGGCAGAGATACGGATGCAGTAAGGTATTGCAGTAATATGAGTGATTCAATTTGCCATTTAAACGACCAAAGCGGTCCAAACGCAATGTAAACAGTTCATACTTAGTCACACCGGGCGCAGCCATCTTGAATTCTGTCTCGGAATCCTTGGTCGGTCTCCTCTGAGTTCAACCGAGCAAGCAAGTTCGCTGTCCGAGGAAAAGGGGCGTGTTGATGTGTGTCGCTAGGCAACGTCCTCGGACCTCCGAGGCGGATGGATAATAAAACGTACCATTACCCCCGTCGTCACGCTGGGATGCCATACTGTATTATAAATTATTCTGTTTATGATTAACTGTCGAGTGGTATGCGGTTGCTCGAGCTAGCAAAGAAGTTAATATGATGTGGTTCAACTCCAGCGTTGGTCTATATGTACATATATATAATAAATTGACAAATGCATAGTGACTTTCTCTGTTCATAATTCAAGCAGTTCAAGATAACACTTTGCATATGCTTCCAAAGCAATTTGTAGCGCTTTAGTTGTCAGATTTAATAAAATAGATCATGTTCATTCATCGGTGAACGTTTTTTTCTCTCAGTATGATATTTACATGCACTTAATCTCAACGCTGAAGAAAGCTTTTTACATTAATGTTGAAATATATGATGGGGAATCTTTTCGAAAATCCCATAGGCGTCGATTACACCGGGGACGCTGGGGACGCGGCCCCACCAGATTACGTCAAGATTCATCTTGTACCCACCATTTTTTGTGCGAACGTATTCTCACCAAGACAACTTTAACTGACTAGTTGATGTCTTCTTTGAAGATATTTGCGATCAGGGGAGAGTGTTTTATATTTATGGAGTCCAGAGGGTATTACAAATACAAATAGGCTACAACTAATGCCGGGCATCCACCGTTCAAAGCATGTGAACAATATTTTATTTGACAAAAAACATTAGTTTTTACAATAGTAAAAAAGAAAAATCGAGTTGAATAATTATGGATTATTACACACGGGTCTTCTCAATACCGTGGAACGCTCCGTTCACTTGCATGGGCTCTTCACAACTCCGGCGGTGAATCCGTTGCTAAGTATAATTGACCGCTGTCAATTAAAACAAAGGACTTTTTGCCTCTAATGACGTCTTTGGTATCACTCCTCAAGTAGTCCGGTAACTTTTCAACCCCAGAGTCTTCGGTTGCTAAGCGACTTCAACGTCTTTGGCGGACTATTTCTCTGCTGATCAACACTACGAATGCTGGGTAACAAATAAATTGTAAAAAGACACACCATGTGAAGTTATTTTTTCGTTTTGGCAAGTAGCCGTGTAATAAGCGGGATAATGTATAGAACGTCGCCGGTCATTATCGAAAATAAGCCCCTTCAGGGCGAAGCAAGACACCTTCGCTGTGCGTCGGTGTCCTGTTCGCCCTGTCGGGGCTTATTTTCCCGATAATGACCGGCGTTCTATACATTATCCCTTACTTATTACACGGCTCTTCTCAATGCTGTAGACTGCTCCATTCACTTGCATGGGCCTTCCTAACGTTCAGCTGTCAATTATTTTTGTTTATCACACGGCTCTTCTCAATGCAGTGGAATGCTCACGTCCACCATGTTGACCGCTGTCAAGGAAAGTGTTTATTTTTGCCTCTGATTCACATCATCTGTATCACTCTGCAGTCTGGTAACTTATCAACCCCAGCGTATTCGGTTGCTATGTGACGTCAACAACTTTGGCGAACTATTTCTCTGCTGATCAACGCTACAAATGATAACAAATACATTGGAAAAATATTTTTTCGATTTGGCAAGTAGCCATTGCTAATAATACCAATACTCTTTGGCTGGGATGATGAGGCATCAGACAATCAAGAAAATTTAGCCTGAATACATAGGTAAAAAGCACCAGAGCAGTTTGCTAGTTCCATGGACAGTATCAGAACGATAACCTGTTGAACTAAATGGATGTGGTAGGCTACACCATGGGGATGCATCTGCAGACCACTGCCACATAAATAAAGGTAAGACGCGATATTTATTGCTTAAGATTTGCTGGTGCTGTGGCGAGATCTTTTGTGTTTTTTGCACTCAAGTGGTCGGCTGTTTTAACTTGCAATTGATAGTCGATGGAGTCAGTCTCTTGTTGACACAAAGTGACTTTTGGTCATTCTTGCTTTGCTTCAATTCTGGAATAATTGTGGGGGGGAGTGCTTTTGCGTTTTGGTCAGAATGCCTGATGTAGGCTAGTTTTGATGGAATGCGTGTTGTGAATTGAGAACAGCCAGCTCATCATGCGATACAGCGTTCAGCTGTGCAACAAATATTTTTTTCTTTTTCAATCTTGACGACTTTTGTAGTTAGTGTTTAAGTCCTTCTGAAATTAAACACGCAGTTAATTTCCTTTCCTAGCTCCTCTTGTTTATGTTGTTAGCTTAGCCATCTCATGTCACGTTGTCAACATTGGATACATGGAACAGAACATAGTGGGTCATATGTCCGATGCTTTTTGGAAACGTTTTCTTCATAAAACTTGTCAGACAGATTATGTAGACATTTTATTCCTTAGTAATAACTACATAGGTATGCCGTCTTTCAGAACCTTTCATTACCGGCACTCAAGAGAGAAAAAAAGAGTGCGTCCTCATTGTACCCAGCACTTTTGAAAATGCATTTCCGAATGGGTCTCCGTCCCCAGCACATTTCAAACCAAACTGACGCCCATGTGTAAATCCAAGGAACTCAATATTTGAGTAGATTTCTCTCTTGCTTTCCACACGAAACAACTCTTTTAAATCGAACCAGAAGTAACACCGATCCCCCTTAGCCTAAAAATAAAAACGTCCACGCTGGGGAGAATCATACCTCTGCGCTGATTCTGAAGGCCAACTCCGGAGCGAAACAAGGCAGTCATGCGCGACGAGACATCAACAAGCCTCGGCGTGGCAGCAACAGCCGTCCCCGGAGATTAGACGGGGAGGGAGGGAGGGGGACGCGGCGAACGCTGGTGTCACTTTGCCTCTCCGCCGCGCTTTGTCTTCGACGCGGCTGACATCGACGAGGACGTGTTGCCAGAGATGGGCCGCGGTGCGCTCCGCCTCCGCACGTATATCCACTCTGACCTTTGACAGGAAACAGGATGCGTCGTTAAAGTCAGCGAATGTGACGTGCGGTGTCACAGCCGGCTGACAAACGATAAAACAGAAGGACATCTGTCAGACATCTGCCATACAGCGAGTCAATATCTGTGGAGGCAGCGAAAATAGCAACCAAGAAAATATCTAAACAACAGGCTAAATGGAGTGAACAGGAGGATAACAGTTGTTAATGCCTGCCTGATGAGACTCATACGGTTTTTACGACGGTATAACCAGAGTCAAGACGAAATGGCACCCAGTGAGTGTTGAACATGATTGAACACACACATTCTCTCACCCCTTCAACCCGCTCGTGGCTAGCTTCTCTGGGTGCAGGGGAAGCACGGAAGCCTCCCTCACCTCATCCAAGCTGCATTGTTTTTTTTATTGGTGCTATCATAGACTAATTCGATTTCCAGTGCTATCGAATGGCCAAGCATTTCTGTGAATTGGGCTGAACGTTAAAGCTTAGGGGGATATTAAGTGTCTTAATGCAGCTCTGCCAAAGACCGGTAAACTAATTAAAGTCTCCTGTTGTCTAGATGTCAATGGAAAAACCTAGCTGCTTCTATCTAGAAATACCCGATACCCTCATTCAGTCAGAGTCTATCTTTAACCTCCCCTACAGAGTGAATGAGGATGTAGAGAACCTGGTAGGCTTTGAATAATGTGGTTTCATTCAAAGTCCATTAACTCTTGAAAATAGTATGTTTCGGGGGGAGGGAGGGGGGGTCTTCATTTATTGCCAAGTCACCGTGGTTGAGGGCTTTAACTCTGAAGGCCGGCTCGACCCAGCTTCCCTCAACCCACCTTAGTGCCCATATAAGGGCATAAGACAGTTCCAACTTCGAGAGGGCGTGATGAGCATAAAGCTAAATGCTTTTGCTACCCTTTTTAGTTATAATTTCTATAACTATATATCTATGCGGCCACAATGGTGACTGTCTGACTAACGTGGCTGACAGACTGGCTGACAAAGAGACTAGTTGCCTGGCAGACTGACTGCAGTTACCTGGTGTATAACTACCTGGTGTAAAATGAGGTAAAGCAAATGAAGCCAGCAGTCATGCTGGCCTCTACAAAATGGTTCAACCTTCCAAAAAAAACGATCCTTCCACATTATTCGAATGGGTTGTACTTCTAGGGTGCTTTTAGACAGAGTGCCTAGCCATAGTACAAGTGCACTCATTATTTGGCAGTGTTGATAATACACCCACTCAACTAATTGCTGTACTGAAATTGATGTGACTGCAAAAAGAGGTTCTGTCTGGATAAAGGCAATGAAATAATATTGTTTTAATAACGATATCATGGTAACGTTTATCCATATCTGGAATTTCACGTTAATACATCCACTGTCTATAACTGCCAATGGTCCAGTCTAAATTATACCAGTTGACTACCGGGAACAGGATGGCTCAGTCCTACCCAGTTCTTCATGACATGTGACTTAAGGATGACTTAAAGACGGAATAGTAAATACTAAAATAGTATATTCACTAACACAGAAGGGTCGCTACCCCTGAACCTGCGTTTGAGGAAACATTTAAGATATTTGATGTTTGTATGTATTCATATCACTTTTATATATTTTTCAGTTATGCTGTAACTCTTTAAAGAAGAAAAGTACAATAAAATGCAACATGTATTTTCCCCAATGTTAAACGTAGGCGGGGTAAAGTGTAAAGAATCTGACAGGTACTGTGTAGGCCGGTTAGGGACCGGAGTAACTAACATTAATGTTGGGGGTCATTCAATTAGGGTTTGGGTGCCCGCATGCCGATTGGCCAGTGACATTCCCTGCCTCTTCCCCGCCTCGCATTGATTGCACAACGGGGGGGAAGCAAAAGGCGGAAGTTAGCGATCATCTAACTCTTAACACACCTCTCTCTCTCTCTCTCTCTCTCTCTCTCTCTCTCTCTCTCTCTCTCTCTCTCTCTCTCTCTCTCTCTCTCTCTCTCTCTCTCTCTCTCTCTCTCTCTCTCTCTCTCTCTGGAGACAGTTGGGGGGGTCATTCTTGTTTCATTTTCTAATTTTCACTCGCTCATGAGGCTTAACGCACCTGTCATCCTCGCCAGAGAAACTGTATCGAGAGAGAAACTGGAGAAAGAGAGAGAAACTGGAGGGAGAGCTGGAGAGAGGAGCTGTTGTCATGGCAACCAAACTTGCCAATTTGCCCCCACCTATACGTGAAACACAAGCGCAAGACAGAAGGGAAAGGAAACAATGCAGGAAAAGGTTAAAAAAGACAACGATGGCGAGAGAACAAAGGCCGTCGTTCTCCGCCTCTCTGTCTCATGTGGCCACCGGGAGGAGATAAGCAGCCATCGTGGGATATTCAATCCATGATCATTCCGCGGGGTTTATCGTTTATCCTAATCCAGGTCTGTTGTGCTTTTTGATAACTGACACGCCGTGTTCAGGTGCAAAATGTCTGAACGAGGGGCTAACACCCCACGTCCTTAGCAGGCTGGGGGTCTTTAGTGTCAACCAGGAAGTGTTCCTCTCCTAGCGTGTGGTGGTTGAGGGCATCCGGCTGTATGGTATCTCCACCCGGTTTGGCAGCCTCAGTGTACAGCTGAAACCCCAGATTACCCCGGCTGTTGCAGGGGTAATCTGGGGTAATCTGAGGTACCCCGGCTAAATCATGGGAGTCAGGCAGCATCCCAGACTCCACGCATTTGCAGTCTTTGATGAAACATTCATGAGACGGGCCCAAATAATTATCTCAGACCCCACCCATGTCCTCCAACCCTGAGTACCAGCTTCTACCCATAGGCAGAGTCCCAGTGCAGGCTCAGCCGCTTTAAGAACTCCTTTGTCGGCCTGTCCATCAAAGACCTAAATGGCAAGTTAGCCAGAGGCCTACCGCTATAACGTTGCTTTCCAAATGCACACATGTACACTTTTGACAATTCCCTGTTGATGAGGCTGCTTTTTACCCTTGATGCACATGTTATGAATGTTATTATGATGACTACAGGTGTGTTGGACCATGAGCAGGGAGAAATTTGTTTGTTAATGGCAGTCAGTAGCAGACATGGGGGACTCGAGTCACATGACTTGACTCGAGTCAGACTCGAGTCGCAAATTTGAGGACTTGAGACTTGCTTGACAAACACTGATAAAAGACTCGACTTGACTTTGACTTGGTCTTCATGACTTGAGACTTGACTTAGACTTGAGACAGATGACTCGAAATGACTTTTCTAAAGTTAGATTATAGGTTGGATATGTGATTTGCGATACGCCAGCAGATTTTGAAAAGACGCAACTCAAATGGTCCTACCCCCTCTCCTTCAACGCTGACTCTGACTCCACCCATTCCAAGTACATGGACGCGCAATCACACAAGAGCGCGAACACAGATGCGCGAGAGTGGGCCAGGGCAGGCTAGCTAGGTTGGAGTTTAGGGTTGTATTCTAGCGCTAGGTCCAAATGTGGATTAGCTAGCAAACTAGCTCCAGTAGCTACCGCAGGATAACAACAAACAGAAGCTTGCTCTGGGTCACGAGCTTTGAGTACGTGCACGAAGAGGTCACGCGCGGGGGGAGGGGGAGTGCAGTACGACCGTTTGATTGACGTACTTACTGTCCAATGCCACTCTGTGTTTCTGAAAATCATTGGCAGGAGTTTTTCGAGCCCTGCCCGTTCCACAGATGATTAACTGGTTTAATTTTCATGTCAGTAGGCTACTTCTAACTCAGTGGTTTTAAGTGTATTTTTGTTCAAGGTGGAGGTACGAGTTATAGCAGTCCCTGCATCAAGTGCACCTGTTGAACGTGTGTTCAGCCATGGTGGGGTGATAATGTGACCGCATCATTCAGAACTCCGTGACAAAGTACTGTCAAATTATTTTTTTTGCAAATGCAATGCATTGTAAGTCGATGTATGTTGCGAGGCAGCAAGATTGCTACCAGCTTTCAGGCTTGTGTATTACTATTTCCCCTTCCTACAGTATGTGTATGTGATATAACTTTTGAAATATTATTTTTTTTCATGTCTGATGCCATGTGTTGCAAATAATATTCTACAACATGTAGGGAGATTGAGTGATTGACTTGAACTGTTGTCGTATACAGCTACCTAGAGGTTATATTTGATTCTGTTCATAGGTTGGAGGTAATGATCATAAAAAACATTTTCAAACTATGCAAATAATGGTTTTGGAATGTTTTGAATAGTTTGAGTTATTGTTATTGATAAGAAATTGTTATTGTTAATGTTGAAATAAAACTCAACTTATGAACCACTCTCTTTACCGATTTTTAAATGTGGAAACTGGGTTAGATCATCAGATTTTTGTATGACTTGACTTGTACCTTGCTTGACCTGAGCAATGACTTGACTTGTGACTTGCTTGATTCTCACCACAGTGACTTGGGACTTGCTTGAGACTTGAAGGTTATGACTTGAGACTTGCTTGTGACTTGCACATGAATGACTTACCCCCACCTCTGGTCAGTAGTCTCTGTGTGCATCTGAATGGTTGAGCGCCTTTGTTTTTGCTGTAAGTATGCAAATGTTATTTGTGTTATTTAACAGTAGATACTGCATGTGTCAAAGACAAATTTTCTTCCGGACAATAAAGTAAATCTTGAGTTATAATGTGTGATTTGATTTGGTTATTTCGCTGTGGTATATGGGTTGTTTCTGTTGCGTTCTGTTCGTCAGTCAGTATCACAAGAAACAAACTGCATTTGAAGTCTCAGTTTGTTCATTCATCAAGGCTTTTTCTTTCGTTTTTCATCAAGCAAATGTGAAGGAAACCAAACAAGAGCACTGTCATTTGGATGTTTTGTTCCCCACACGTTCAAGAGAAGGGGAAAAACAACAACCTTAATGGTGGTTCCTTTACAAAACGTTGAGGAGCTGCTGCTTAAATGACGGTGCGCTGACAGACTTGGAAAAAGTAAATAAAGGAAAAAACAGGATGAGCCCTATCCGGCACAGCTGAGCTACTTTGCTGTGTACTTCCTCCCCTAATAGCGTACGTTCATCGCTACATCACCGGACCGCCTCCATTTTGGAAGCATAAGAGAAAATAATACCTCATTACGATGCGGCGTTGTGTATGAAAGGGCCACAGCATTTCTCACGGGAGACATGGCAGAACGTGTCGACATTAGCCCGGGTTACAGTGTATTCGTGTTGATTCAGGATTCTACAACTACAATTCTCTGAAGTACTCTCAATATGGCCGACAGAAATCCCATGATGCAGTCTGAGGTACAAGCCCCGGTGGTGGTCCAAGCTCCACACTCCATGGCTCTCAATGTCTCCTCCTCCGCATCTGTCTGGGAGGGAAACCTAAAGGGGGCCACGGCGGACGAGGAGACGGTGGAGGGAGGGTGGAGGAGGAGGAGGAGGAGGTGCAGGTGCTTGGAGGGGAAGGAGGATGGGCGGGAGGAAAGGGAGGAAGGTATACCTCCAGAGGGCATAATTACCAGCAAATCTGTGCACAGCCACTATCATGGTGTTGATGGGCGCAACCGAGCGGTGTTATCAGGTGGCAGGGGTGGCTGCGCCCTCATTAACGACCCTCACCCCCGGCCGCAGGAAGCAAGTAAACAGGGGGAAAAAAGAGAAACAGCAGGAAAAAAAAACACAAGAGATACTCTTTTCTCTTTTTTTTTTTTTTGCTATTGACACACACGCATGCACA
The DNA here is from genome assembly GCF_902167405.1 of Gadus morhua. Lineage (NCBI taxonomy): Eukaryota > Metazoa > Chordata > Actinopteri > Gadiformes > Gadidae > Gadus > Gadus morhua. The sequence goes on along the minus strand of NC_044056.1, from coordinate 4,970,227 downwards.
CACACGGCCACAAACTCACAGACTGAAAATAATAGGCACGACAAATAGACACACATACACACAGTAAGCCGGAGATGTACACATATGGGGTAGAGTTTCCTCGTGCCCTGGTTTGAGATTACATAGATTAAAATAAACAGTTTGAGAGGCGAGAAAATCATTTTTTTGTACCCGCCGGCTGAATGTGTGTGCTCTCTGATGAAGGAGAGTTGTTAGAGATACAACAGTACTGTTTCTTGCGGGTCATTTTGTGCATTATGCATTACGAAACAACTGGATTAATCAAATATTTTAATAACTTCTAGGAGTGGTTTAAAGATCTTTTCGACAAAGAACCCAATGCCTAGGACAGTAATGAAAGTCAGAATTAGACCTTGGAGTTCTGTTTGTTGGATAATGTGGTACATGTTAATAGTAGGGCACTTCACTGTTGTATCTCCAATGATATTGATGGTCCAATACATCTATGAAAAGACTAACAAACCCACTGGAGAAGACTGAATGAAGAGTATTGAAGTAGTCTGTAACTGACTGGACACTAATACCTTTTTATATATGTATATTTAAACTATTTCCTTTGTGAACAGAATATCAAACGATACGATAACACACATGGAACAGAATGAATCAAGAGTATTGAAGTAGTCCATACATTCCTAAGCTCCACTGCGTTTCCTTTTTCGAGCTCATGCATCTTTCTTTTCTAGTTCTGCACAGGGTCGTCGACGCCAGTTGCCACGGCAACCCGGGCTGTCATCACACCTTGTTTTGGTACTCTGTTTCATAACTTGATAATTAAGTTCTGCATAACACTGCTTAAATCCTGCTGGCACTTGGAGCCTCACAAGTCCCTGCATCTCCGTCTCCTCCTCTTGCTCCACTCCTGCACAACCTGCTCTTGACAGGAGAAAGAACACAGCGGCCCAAGAATAACAGCCAGCCCACCTTCACCAGTGGCTGGCTCCTCTGTCTGCTCATAATTGTCCGAGGGATAAAGACACATCTATATATAGAGAGATATGTATGTCGCATCTGATATCACAAAGTAATAGGACGGATTCTCTTTGGCTTCTGCATTGTTAGTCTTGCTCACGGTGAGTCTGGGAGCGCCTCGCTTTCAAAAAATGTACGACGCCCTTGAATGTGTTTTTTCTTTTCCCGTATACAGACGCCAGCTACTTGTTTGCTTATAAGCCTGTGTCTTTGTTGCTGTTGTTTTCAATGTTCGACTCGTACATTTCTTTCCCGTCTCTTAACTTTGTCATGCCTTGTTTGTCTCTGCGACGACAAACCCCCAAATTGTCCCCTGTTGTGCAAGGAACATTTCAGGAGAAGTTTGTTTGTTCGAGATATTCCTTTTGCATCATTCTCCATGGGACTTGAATGCAGAATACGACTCTGAATCAGGCCCTCTGCTCGCAATTAGTGTCCTCGGAAGGCTTGTTTCCCCCATACATTTTTAATAAACTGTTCTCCATCAGAGACCAACACACACACGCACACACACATAGGCCCTCGTAGGGTATAGGGAATACACCAGCTCCCAATACACACTGTAATGATGCCGTCCCAAACCCAATTACTTAGATGACGTCACCTTTTTTTGTTTTTTTACAGATTATTGACCTTTAAAGGGATACGGCGAGAAATATTTTTTGACTTCTTGGGTTCCAAATTCATCATTGTGTGTCCAGAAGGGGGCCCCGGTCTGAAATCGCTTTGTCAGTGTTGTTCCTACACCATCATAATTAATGTTGCTCCAGGAGCATCGTTGCAATCACGTTGTTGTGGTGACAAAGCGTTGTGTCCAGGTGAAGAGACAAGAGAAACACTGGAGCGTGACTCCTTGCTCACACCTGGAACAAAAGGTAAGCATAAAATACTTTGTTTCAAACATCTATAATAACCCACACTCTAAATAAGACGCTAACGTTAAATTGTTATATCAAAGATTTAAAAGGAGATAGAGATGGCTTGAGGTGTGAGGCAACAAGCACAGAACACACACACTCGCACAAACACACACGCACACACACACACACACACACACACACACACACACACGAAAAATTAAATATAAGACAGAACTCTGGAGAGAGAGCCCAAGTCTCTGTCTATATTAGTTTGCACAAAAACCCACTAAGCAAACACCAATAACTGACCATGAAGAATATTCGTCAGTTAAAGTTAGGGATAAGGTAGAACCTGCCACCGACGCAGATGCTACAGCTTGTGATTCGATGAACAACGAAGCACTAGCTGTAGATGTTCACAAGTTAAGTGGTCGTTTCACTTGGCCTTTTTTACATTGGTTTCCGACTATTCTTGCACCATACAAAAAAAGATGTCTCTGTCTATCCATCTAACTGTATCTATTGATCCATCTACCAACCTTTCTATCTATCCTTCTTTCTCTCTCAGAGGTTTCGAGATTTCTGTATATGTTTTATTTATTTGTATTGCTTAATGCAGCATACCACTCCCATTGGACCCAATAGCTGAACAAATGGCTGCGTCCAGCTCACGTTTGACCATGGAAATGCAAAGAACCAAATAGCCAGAAATGAAAATGAATACACAGGGGGACAGTTTTGAAAGTATTATTTTCATGTTTTGGTTATTCCATATGCTAAATTCTAATTAATACACCACGATGTTCAACCATGCGATATGCTACCAAATAATACAAACATTAAATCGATGGCTGCTTTAGTCCGTTTAAGGCAGGGGTTCTAAAAGTTTTGACAGCTGAGGGCCAATTTAGGAACCCAAAATTTGACTGAGGGCCGCCAAAGGAAAAAATAATTGGCGGGAAACGTGAGATGTACATCACGAAACTGAGGTTCATCCTTTCAAAGTAATGTACTGTCGGATTAAAACTAACAAATTTAACAGGATTTAATTGAAAGCTAGAGAGTCGACTTTTCTCTTTACATTTATTTATTTTTGTTTAAATTAATATTGATATAATAATAAAAAATAAAAATAAAATTTAAATCTATTTTTTTTTTACTTACATCTGTATGTCATTGCGGGCCGCTAGGAATGTTTCTGCGGGCCGCCATGGAATAGAGACTTTATGGTCATTGCACATGTCATTGCACACGCGGGCCGCACTTTGAGAACCAATGGTTTAAGGTAAGAATAAAACACATTTTTAAGAATTAACTATTCATGTTGCCTGGGGGCCATCGTAGTTTGCTCTCTCGAGAACTCTAGAGGATAAATTGGTTTGAATGAAAAATTTATAAAAACAAAAAGCCTTTCCACTCATTTCTTTCTGATCTCGAATGAAGTCATTAAAGAACAACATGTTCACTAACGTGCTGCTGAGAGACACATGTAATTTGAGTATGCATGCACTTTTATTGTTTTCCACTTGTCGTAGATCATTAGTAGCACTGGCAGTGCTGTTATTTGTGTCGTTTCACATTTTTACCTTATTTAAATAGAAGAAAAGAGTGGATGAAAACAGTAAAACAATTTTGCCATTGGGCACAATCTCTTGATGATGATAGCGCATTAACTGTAACATTTTTACCGGCTTCTCTTCCAGTTAAAATAGTGCTCATTTCCAGTGCTTGGATTACTTTAAAATATGTACAGTTGTAATGTACACAGAGCAATTTAGAAAACGTTGTTTTGCGAATAAGGACTCATCTCAATTTGCCAGAACTCACTTTCCAGAATTATTATATTTTTTTGTGTTAGAATAGTTTGAATTCTCTCCATTTGACTACCGCTCAATTATGTAGAACCACAGCTATGTTTGGATCTATAAGGGTGTCAGTGTATCAGTGACTGCATTGACTAAAGAAACCTGGTGTCGGGGGTCTCTCCATGAAGCCATTGGACGAGGATTGCCCTTGGCACTTGGATGAGACGAAAGGCCCTGCTGACTGGGCACCTGGTGCCTCTACTTTGAACTGGCTCCAGCCTGACAGAATGCCCTTCCTCCAGGGGCAAGCCTGGACTGGCACTATAGTTTTGGTTGTAAACAATGTAAAAAACATCTCTCAGAGAGATAGAGACAGAGACACAGACAGAGACAGAGAGAGAGACCTTATTCGGTGTGAATACTTTTTTCAATTGCTGTCCAAATGTTCAATAAAACAAGAGTCACAGAGCTGTTTCATCGATTTTGATCTGTACAACACAACATTGTCTGATTAGGTTGTTACAATGAGTGGAGACAACAAGACTAAGCAGTAATACACCAGGCTTGTCGTTTTGGTTAAGGGAAAGCCCTGTGTACCTATTACAACCACCTTTAAAAGGTTTCGATACAATGACAATGGGGGGAATTCGATTTTCCACTTATTAAAAACGTAAACAACATGGATACCTTGGCTTCCAGCAGCAAAATTGAAAGCTAGGTATGCAATTTGGAGAACCAACCAGAGTAAGCTTGATTTTGAAAGTATTCAACCGAAAATGTCCAATCCCTCTCTCCAGGCCTCCTTCCAAAGTCACTCCATCGAAAGACGTGTCTAGCTCTCTAGCTTTAGCAGTAGGTCTGCCCAGCCTTGTGGCTCCGGGCATGTTCCATGTGTGCAAAGGAAGAGCCTACAGGAAGCAAGGTAGATAGGTAGACAGAAGAGCTGGGTGAATAATCGATTTTTTTTTATCGTAATTCGAATTAAGGTTTTTTTTTTTTTTAGGGGTAAATACAACATGGCAGCATACGCTGAATACATTGAGTGTGTAGAGTTAGGCAACCATAAGCAGTAGCATATGACATTTATTCCAACATAAACTGAGGCACGCAGCAGACAATGTGGAAGATGTGTATTTTGCTTTTGTTAATCATTGATATTCTTCAATTAAAAATCGATAATCGGGTTTGGTTTGAAAAGATCAGAGATTTCATTTTTAGGCCAAATCGCCCAGCCTTAGTTGACAGTGTGGCACCGACGACATCCCATCGTTTCATTTGGGCCGAACGAAATGATGGGAAGAGCTATTAAAGGGCCGGCGACAGCCACAGATGCCAGATTTTTTTTTTTTTTGTAAGAGCATTGGATTTATTGATTACTGCAGGGATGCCAAGCGTATTTCAACAAATATGAAAAGTATACTTTTGCTTTGATTCAACAGCTCGCCTCAATCAACATGAAAGCAAATTGTGACGGGGCTTTTTGTCTCCCAGTGTGTCGTAATGAAATTAGCAATAAGGTATCTTTGTAATGAGTGTTCTCATCAACGTGTTCACTCGAGATGCGTTTGGACACCGTACGAACGCCACCCAGGAGTTTGCAGTAAGGGGTCTCCCTTTGAAGCTGTAATCATTTTCAACAAGCCATATTGTTTTTGGCCGAAGCTTTGCCCGCCTTAGAGAGGCGCAGGCTGTTCAACAGCGTATCAAGTGAGCAATCAGTGCACCTCAGAAGCTGCAAGGGTCGCTGACTTTGTGTGGTATTTTCCCCACGTTCATTCCAGTATGTACACACAAACATATATACACATATATATATATACACATATACTTATATCCATATATACTAGGGCTGGGCAAAGATTAATAGTTTTTATTGCGATTAATCGCATAGTATTGGTGAGTTAACTCACGATTAATCACACTTTTAAAATTATATTTTTAATCCACTCCAATTGAAGTTAAATGAGATTATCAAAAGGAACCACAAATTATCATTCATACCAAATGTACTTAATAAGCAAAAACTAGACAAGTGATCTTGAGGGAGTTTTATTGACTCACTCAGTGTGGGTTGAAGATGAAACCTACGGATCACCACAGACTTGGGAATTGTAAACAGGCTGTCACTTACCTCAAGTGTAATTTAATGTAAAGTAAGTGGAACTAAAACCAAAAATGATTTCTGATATGAATGTTGACATTCTGTGGGCAAAACCATTCAAAATCAAAGAAAAAAAAGAAAAAAAAAGATTGTGCGTTAATGTCTCAATTTGTATTAAATGCGTTCGAATAAGATTGCGTGAACGCGTAATTAACTCGTTAACTTGCCCAGCCCTAATATATGCATAAACACATTTTATTCGACTAAACACGTTACTTTTTTTACTTTATTAACTACAAAATCTACGGGAAGGCTTGGCTGACTAAAATGTTATGACTGTCCTTCCAAAAGTAAGGATTGTAAAATTATTTGAATACCCTTGAGCAACCCTCCTCTCGCCTTCACACCGCAATTCCATCTCCAGCTGGGCTCAACGGGGAAAGAGGTGCAGTAGTTAAGGTCCACCTTCGGAGGATGGCCGTTCATCTATGTTGTTGCCCCAGTTGGCACAAGACCTTCCGACAACATGTTGAAAAACTCAATGACACAGCCTCTGCTCCTCGCTGGGACACCGTGGAGGCTGGGACAATGGGTCAATACAGAAAAAACAAGCCACACATGTGACTCGCAATTACGCATTACATTCCCCCACCCCCCCCACCCATTCTCACCCCCTCCCCCCACCCTCTCTCACCCCCTCCCCCACACCCATTTCAATTGGCCTTCGACATTGTCAACACATCCGAACCTTTCCTCTTCAAATAACAAAATAACAAAAAATCGACCGTGTCTAAGAATTAGTGAATGAGACCAAAGTGGTCAAACTGTTGTTGTTTTTTGCAACTGAGGAGATGGAGAGTAGGGGGGTGGGGAGGAGGAGGTGGGATAGGGAGGGGAGGAGGAGAAGGAGCCGAAGAGAGGGAAGAGAATGTGGGGTGAAGGAGAAGGGAGGAGGGTATAGGGAGAAGGTGGAGGAGGAGAAGTTGCGAAGAAGTAGGAGGTGGGGAAAAGGAAATGGAGGAGGAAGAGGAGGGGAATAGCAGGAGGAGGTGATGGGTGAATGAGGAAAAGTGTTTACTCATGCGTTCGTTGGTTTTTGTGCGAGGGTTCGGTTCCTCCCTTCAGGGCCTTCCCTCTATGTAATGCCTTTCCTTCCTCTTCTACTACCTGCAATTAGCCTTGTGCATTAAACCACCCGCTGATGTCTGACTAATGGCAAACATCACACACACTAACACACAAACAGAAGAAAGGATTTAGCTGGAAGACAAGCACGCCGTGTCATCTAATTTGAAGACAGAAATCCTGTGTTTTTAATGAAATCAAACAGAAACCGCTAGCCGCTATTTTTTTAGACTGTTGAAGCACGGAGAAGAGAGCAAAAAATTGACACGATTTTATCTGTTTTTCTAATCAAGGTTATATCTCAAACAATGTGTGATTGTGTTATCATGAAATAGACTATTTTGTCAGCGAACATTATTTTGTGTCTTTAACAAAACATTGATTACACTGATCACTGTTGCTTTGCTGGTAAAGTAAATCCTTTTAAGTGATTTTAGCACACGCTTGTATCCAAAGTGTATTAAGTTGTATTAAGACGCATGTTATGAAGGCAACATGGAAAGCATAGTCATCCCAAGCTCAAGGAGGCCGACCGGTAGGTTTGCAGAAATAGGGGAACCCAAAACCAATTCAACACCCTACAGTTCATCACCTACACCCCCCTGTTGACTATTTAGGCTGCAGAGATACTGAGAGTTGCTTTGCGCAATCTTGTGGGCAAAACATTCATGATGAAACATGATTGCCTACTACACTGAAACACTGTCATCCTCACAAGGGAATGGGCTCACAGTGCAAAACCAAACTATTCACTCAATTAGTTGTTTCTAATGGGCTTTTTGAGTTTCTTGCCGGGGAAAGGTCAAGCCATTTGCACAGTGTCATTGTTTTGAAGGGGAAGCATAATGAGGGCTGAAATTAGCATCATATTTAGCTAAATAGGTGGCAGAATAGTAGAGTAATGGCTAGGGTTTTACAGCCACACACCACCGAAAGGTATTCATCCCGAAGATGCCAAATCTCTGCCTGATCCTTAATGACATGCATCTTGATTCACTGTTTTTTGCTGTGAATAAAAGTATCTACTAAATTATCAGGGTGATGGTCGAAACTTAAATTATCAGGGTAGGGTCGAAACACCATGTACCCAAAAAGGTACTGGTTTTGATTTCAGAGGAACAGGCTTTAATCTGATGCGACAAAATTATTTTGTCAACAATGAGCAGGTAGGGTTGAGGCTAACTTGCTCAACGATTCCTACAGGTAGACTAAGGAGAACCGTTCAATCCTTCTCTTCTTCCCAGCCCACCTGTACACATACGTCCTGAAATGTCCTCGGTCCAGATGCAGCATGCCAAACAATTACCACAAACAGCATGAAGGTTGACCATAAAGGCCAGACAGGAACCCATAAACACAGCAACAGTACTGATCCGTCAAGGAGATGGTCAGAGCGAAGACATTATGGCCGTCACTAAAGCGCTCCCCTACACGGTGCTAATCCCTCTTCATAAATACATCACTTTCACTTTCACTTTTTAGAGCACATATCTGCTATCACTGTTAGCACATGCAATTTTCAATGGGTAAAAAAGCAACGACCCCACAACTTGTGTGTTTTTTGTCACACTTGGTTTTGTTTCATGCAGGAATCAAAAGGATTAACGCCTTTAAGCACTAGAACTGTGCGTGACGTGCTGTACATTCACCACAGTGCTCTGAAGCAATGGGAGGTTTGAAATAAGAAGAAGGAAAGGTGCAACTAAAATAATACATTGCATAGCTAGAGGAGATGTGTGTAATTACAAAAGATCTATTGAAAATGTAACTTCCCCAGGCTTATTAAACGACCGCTGGGGAGGATGTTTAAGTCAAATGCTTGGGAGATTCAGCTCTCTATATTAGTTATATACTTTTGGTCTTCGTCAATGAATTCCGTGAAAATGGTTTATCTCCTCATGTAGAATTTTTAAGTATGATAACCAATGTGTTGTCCCCTCCGCCAAAGTCTGGACGCGCTGCACAGTTGACTTTACATAATCCATCTCAACCCCTGACTCTTTGATGTCGAGATGTGCCTAAATCCATGCACCCTGCTCAAACCCCCAACCGCCATTCCATGCCCTGGTGTCCAGAGTTTCTGTTGGTGGGGGGAGTCATTAACCCTAGTCACTGCCTCCGAGCCCTGCATGAAAAGAGTGAAACATAGTCCGCCTCGACGCCCTCTGACAGGGACAGTGAATAACAAACAAAAAACCATCAAAGTGATGCATAGCATCCACATCATTGCTTTGGCTAATATATGCAGACTGGCTGCACTGCTTCACACCCCCAAGGGTGGGGGGGGGGGGGGGGGGGGGGGGGTTGGGAATGTGGCTCTTAAGCCAGATGCACAAAAATGACAAAAGTTCTGTCCTTTTTTAAACACTTGACTTCTCAGATGGCACAAATGCAATATAATATGTTATTTATAACATAGCTCGTTTTAGTTAAGTAAACAGCATTATGTGGTGCGCGAAGACACCCTGAGAACAAATTAATTAAGAACTGCAAGGCAAATCTAATTTGGATCCCATAGATTCTAGAATAACAGAGCAATAATGGCTCTGCAAATAACCATGGGACATGAAAAATAACAGTTTGACGTTATTGCCACCCAGCAGAATTGGTAGCATTTTGATTGTCTTCCTCTGAATGAGATGGCTATCACCCTCAGGGGTGTGAGATTGAAAGGCAAACAATACCAAATACCCAATGCAATACAGCTCTATTTACTTTGAAAAACATATGGAAAGTTGAATGGATGGGAGGTGAGGCCCGGGATTACCTTCCTTGGTGGTTCTGTGTGGGAGTAGGCACACAGGCCTACTTTATGATTGGCACACAGGCTACACAAAATTGGCTGTGATCCATCTAAATATATGTACATAGAGAGATGGTAAGAGCAAGCTATAGGAATGGTGTAGAATTTTTCCTTTAAAAGCGAATTCAGAGTTATCTTGGGGGAATTATGAAGACGTAGAAGGAGAACATCACATTCAGCAACAAATCAGACATGCCCACTTGGATCCTGCCCCGATTGTAAGATGCATTGTCTTTTCTTTATTCAACTCCAACCTTGATTTGAATATGGTGCACGCAGGGCCGGCCCTGTACACCTGGGGACCCTAAGCAGGATCATTTTGGGGCCCTGCTTTGCGGTTGATAGAGTAGTTTTGCCTAGGGCTACCAAAGGGCTAGAACCGGACCTGGGGGAGAGAGGCGATGTCGGACATAGGTAGCGAGCTTCGTTTAGCTTCGTCATGTACCGTATCGTCATCATCGCGGTTGCCAGTTTGGGATCAGTCGAACCAGAGCCTGCGCTGAATCAAACATCATGCTCCTTGCTTGTTGCCGTCTCAGCAACACCGAGCATTACATTAGCAACATGTGTAGGGTTGCCAGATCAGTCGGAATCACTTCATTTTAGGTTATCATGATCAGACCTCTAGACAGTCTATGGGACAGACAGACAGTCAAAATTCTTAATTCCACCATTGTTTTCTTAAACTATTATGAGTTGTATGTTTAGAATGTTTCCTTTCTTGTTAAGTAAATCTTTTTGAATTAAAAAAAAAAATAGTAAAAAAAAAGATTTATATATTAAAAATAAAATACACTCTTGTGTGCCCCCTGGTGGTCGGGGGCCCTAAGCGGCCGCTTAGTTCGCGTATAGGGAGGGCCGGCTCTGGGTGCACGACCAGATTATTGAAAGTGTGAAATGATTGTCTTCGGTCATGTGATGCATCACATCTAGTCCCTTATGACCATGAAAGAGGTAGAAAAATGCACTCTGTTGCTGTTGGGTTGATCGAAGGAAAAGCTGGGTATATGTATATACAGGCCCATTATCACATAAAAAATTTGATTATTAATTGCTGGTCATAATGCAGTGACAAATATTGTTATTGATGCTACAATGTCTGACTAGTTAATACCTTTTTACCTCATTGATTGCTGTAAAACGTATATTAAACATGTCATGTTAACTCAAACTAAAACTGTGATGAAGTATTCATTTTACAATCTGCATTGAGTTCGGCCATCTTGTTAAATCGAAAATTGAATTAGAACCAAGTAGCATGCTTTTTTTTATGCTATAGCCAAACTACAGGGACAACCCTGCTTTTGCTTGTTGTACTAGAAAAAAATCTGAAGCATTTTTATTTCCCTAAGGGGCTTTCATTTCTCAGGCAGAATAATATCCACTCAGCAGCTATGCTAGCACGACCCGACATGACCGTTAACCGTTTCGACTCGCTCAATCAACAGTGGTCACCTAATTTGTTGTGCAGGAAAATAAGATAGGTATCCAAACTGTTTCCCTTTCAGTTTCTCTGATCACGAGTTTCAAATTACGCTTAATTACAATTACCATTGCCATCTGTGCATAATCATTTCCGCTTCAAGACCCCATCCATTTGTCGTTAGGACCGATATTTAAACAGGGGTAGAACTCCAAATGTCAATCTTAACATTAGTGTTGGGGCTAATGCTAAGGTTTGGGATATTTTAAAGGCAGCTAAGAGCCCCCTAATTTGATTCCTATTCTTAGGCTGTGAAGACGCGTGGTTAAATGTCATTGTGTGACCTGAATTCTGAAGAGGATTTACCGAGGTGATGCATCACCAGATAGCAGCACGGATTACCGAGGCCCTGAGTTAGTGAATGTAGATTGATTGACCATGAGTAACATTTTCATTTCCTAAAGAAACCCAGCATCATTATGTTATCTCAGCATTACAAGTTGGAGATTGATTTAACAGCTTTAAACTGAAAACCAAATGACTGGATAATTACAGCCACCTTGTAAGTTATTGAAACCATAGAACATTACTGTAATTCAATTTCATTGAACATATCACTAAGTGGTATTACAATGCAGAGGCTAACAATGAGGAGAACTGCCACGACAGAGTGACCACCTCATTGTATTGTCATCGATGCAAATCCACTGTAATGTTAATTTCTTAGTGAAACTTACATTTATTAACACTGCCTACTTAAAAACCTGCTTAGTAATAAGATGAATTTTCAGATGGCCAGAAGGACAAAATCAACAGACATAAAGTCCCACCAATTTCAACAGGGACACATGTGTGATGCCTTCAAAAATGAAAAAACATCTCAGCAGTGTTACGGTACAAACCCCAGCAGCAAACCAGGAAAGTATTCTCTTATGTTTGATCTATAAGTTTCACCCACTGCTAACTGTTTGTAGAATGCAGCATGAGGTGTCCAGGCTGGTTACTCGATGTACTGTACCATACTTTAAACAACACTGTAACTCCAACGTGTAATTATTTGACGGGTAAGTTTCATCCCCCCCTGACACACATGTCGTTTGGCAGAGCAGCATATGTTCATCACTAAGTTCATCCACTCGCACTCTAAATTGATGGTCTGTGTTTGACAATACAATCCAGTTTGTGAGAGTCACTTTTCTTTGGGAATACACTTTTACACCGTAACCCCCAAAGAATGATGTTTCTCGATGGAGGGTTTTTAAATGTATGATTCTGCATAAAATATTGATCTGCTGGAATCAAAGCTGCAGTGAGATGCATACGATTAATTATAATGAGCATAAACAAACCCTGTCAATGGAAAACACTGCGATGAACAGGGGCCAATGAAGAGCCCCTAATTAGACGAGAGCAAGAGAAACAGAGCAAGATTACCATGTAATTATCCGGCGCAAAGTAAGACATCAATCCACATTAAATCGAAAAAATATGCAAAACATCGATGGCATCCGATATGCACAGCATTATTTTGAAAATGTTTGCTTGGAATTTGTTCATAAGACATATCATGGAGTTGTGGAAGTTTGATTGGTTTTCACCAAATTCACTTTTAATCTGCAAGTAGGGGAAAAGTCACATTCTGATGACTGTACTGTCGATGACTAGCTTGAGCACAACATTAGAACAGCCTTGTTAAGACCCATGTTAAGAAATGTATTCATTCATATATTGCAAAACTCTTGGCCTATACAGATGAAAAAATCCATCAATAATTGCTTTGATCAACAAGGTTGATGTGATGGTGTTTTGAATGTTTTATACTGTATATCCTGTCTCAGATGTACAGAGTATATTTTGTATGAGGAATGAAAAAATATCCCACAGCCTTTTTGTTTTTTGTTAATAATGTGGTGGGGAATCATCTATTCAGTGTGATAATGGGGTGGTATTATAACGTTGTTCACTTAAACCTCAATCAATCACTTTGATCGATTCCAAATAAGGTTGTGTATCTGCAAAGTCCGATTGCTAATTCCTTGTGTCAATGATGTTCTCATCACCAGTCCACAAAGGTTAACTTTGAAAATGTTACCGGTGTTTTCCGCTACGTACATCGCCGCACTCGCTTTGGGAGTCCTTCACGAGAGGAGCGGAGTAATTATGATCAGATTTTTGTCAGTCAAACAATTCGGAATGAGAATTCTTGCTAACAATGTTTTAATCCGGGCTCGAGCCCATAAATGTGACCAATGGGACGGGGCCTGTGACGGGTTCAAACAGAACATGCACGGGTTTGGGTAGGGCTGTTTCATTGGGCCCGTTATAGTCTGGTCTGGTCTCAGCAGATACCTTGACTCTGTTGGTTGTAATGTCATATTTGGAAGCTCAATCTGTACATTTTCCCCTAAGAAAATCTCACCAGAAGTAACCATTTAAAGGGTTATACTTCAACATTTTCTTACGGGGGGGCATCCCCCCGGACCCCCCTAGCATTTTGAGGTTACCAACTCGCAGCACCACTGCTACAGAAAAATCCAGGGGAAACACTTCCGCTGAGAGAAAAAACGCAGTGGGCCACACAAGCCTCCTGAGACAGTGGGCTCTGGAGGCTTTTCCAATCCTGGGCCTCACTCACAGCACCATCACAGCCACCCAGGGGGCGCTCATTTGTTATCGTTACGAGGCAATTTCCCTCTGTCGCTTTTGTGTTGTTTTCTGTGTGTTTCTTCCCTTTTTCACCAGAAGGAAACCAAACACCCTAAAGAGAAAAGACCGTCAGCACCATGAATCAGGTGCATGGGATTTCCATATGAAGAACGAGCGGGGGGGGGAAGAAGCAGATGTGTCCCAGAATTACTTGGGAGAGTCATCATTCATGTGATTTGTTGGTCGGGAATGTTTGCGGCATTATGTTTGTTATGCACTATGGCACGGCATTAACCCTCCTACTAATGGATGAGATCAATGGATTCCAGGTGTCTTTGCCTTAGGGCTGTCGCAATAATCGCAAAAATGAAATATCGCGATATTTAGAGCACACTGCGGTAGATAATGGGCCATCGCGATCACCGCATATGACCTGGTGCGGGTTGCGCGTTCATGAAACTGACCGTGGAATTCTAGAATGAAACGTGCGTTGCCATGATAACCATTCATTAACGTTCATTAATTTAGTAATGGTGAACTCGCGTTGGATAACGCGAGTAACGCGCCTAACCTGACGCTTGATCATTGTGTGGTGGTTCAACGCTTCCAACGCGTCAACGCGCCAACGCAGCTAGATGAGTCCATGAAAGTGAACGGAGCGTTCCCTCTTCGTCATAACTATCAAACCAAACATCCTTCACATTCACCGAGCGAACATTATGAAAGTAAAATGCACATTTCTCGCTAAAAATGTTTCCATAAACGCATTTAATGGCGTAACTATGTTATTATTTCCACCCAGAATAAAGATAGTTGTCGGCCGTGGCTGCGCTGGAGTCCGAGGTAGGAAACCCAAACACCGCCGTGTTTGGGTGATAGAGTTTAGATCGGGTTAGATTAAATAATCTCTGATATAAAATCTCTGATATAAATAACAATAATCGGGTTAAATAACTTCACATGGTGTGTTTGGTGTGTTTCCAGCATTCGTAGTGTTGATCAGCAGAGAAATTGTCCGCCAAGACGTTGAGGTTGCTTAGTAACCAGAGACTCTGTCCATGCAAGTGAACGGAGCGTTCCCTCTTCGTCATAACTATCAAACCAAACATCCTTCACATTCACCGAGCGAACATTATGAAAGTAAAATGCACGTTTCTCGCTAAAAATGTTTCCATAAACGCATTTAATGGCGTAACTATGTTACTATTTCCACCCAGAATAAAGATAGTTGTCGGCCGTGGCTGCGCTGGAGTCCGAGGTAGGAAACCCAAACACCGCCGTGTTTGGGTGATAGAGCTTAGATCGGGTTTGATTAAATAATCTCTGATATAAATAACAATAATCGGGTTAAATAACTTCACGTGGTGTGTCTGGTGTGTTTCCAGCATTCGTATCAGCAGAGAAATAGTCCGCCAAGACGTTGAGGTTGCTTAGCATCCAGAGACTCTGTCCATGCAAGTGAACGGAGCGTTCCCTCTTCGTCATAACTATCAAACCATTCTCCATGGCAACTGGTTCCACACAAACCTTCAGCTCCGTTGTGTCCGAAAAGTTCGCTGACAAAACTCCGGTTACGGGTGTGTTTTGAATTTAAATGTGCATTATCTCGCTTAAACGGCATTTTAAAAAATTGTGCAATAATATCGCATACCGCGATATTGCGCCCCCTGTTTTCACCGCGGTGAAAATTCCTCAACCGTGACAGCCCTACTTTGCCTATACTAGGGCAGGGTAAAAAAATCAATTTAATCGATTTTGGATCAATTTAATTTAAATCTTGCAATATCAATTCATAGGGCATGAGATCGATTTTTCCCCATGAATGTTATTTTTTTATTATTGTCTTTATGAAGTTAACCCCAGTAGTCTCGTGCGTGATGATGCAGCAACACGTTTACGTCAGGTTGACGTTGAAGCGCACAAGCGTGCATAGACAAAATGACCGACCCAGGTAAAACCCCGCTGGAACCATTTCGGATTTAAAACAACAAAGGACAAAGGGCTGGATAAAACCAAAGTGGTTTGCAAGATCTGTCAAGCGGAGCTCAGTTATTGTAGAAATACTAAAAACCTCAGAAACCACTTGACAAGGTATCACCCTACGCTAACGTTAGCTTCCGACAACAAGCTGTCCGGGCCAAAACAAAAGAAACTGAGGGAAGCACTAACATTACCAGCCGATTCTCCGCGGGTCGTAGAGATAACCGAGGACATCGCAACTTTTGTTTGCAAAGATTTACGCCCGTCCTCGGTAGTGGAAAACAAAGGCTTCAAGCGGCTCATTCAGGTGCTCGAACCACACTACGTTATGGTGCAACGTAAACATCTGACTGAAACTGTTATCCCCATGATGTATACATGTGTGAAAGACGACATCCTAACGAAAATGCAATGAAATGTTCAAGTAAACTTTCACTTGCAATTCCTTTTTAATTTCAAAATTCCACTTTTGAGACTTGAGACAGTTTTGGCTACAGCTTAAGTTTAAACAGTCCAATTTACAAGTTTGCACTTAAAACCTGTTGTTTAAGGTGAAAAAAAAAGAAAAAGAAAGTAGGTTTGTATTTTGTAACACAGTTGAGCCATTTTCATTATTTAAGAGCAGGTTGAATCGAATCAAATCAAATCTCGATTAATCGATTCAGAACCTTATGAATCTAAATCAAATCAATTTAGGAAATTGGCCATGATACCCAACCCGAGCCTATACTGCCAAGAACGTTGCGTAAACCTCATTACACAAGACATTATCACAGACCATTAGGGCTGTAACGATACGCGTATCAAACCGAAAATCGCGATACTCAAAGCCACGAATCTGTCTCGCGGTGTGAGAAGGCAGAAGCGCGATATGCCCTTTCTAACTCTTCGGTCAAATTGTCAGATTGAAATTTGCCAGTAATTTGTCTAAATAATAGTCTGCTGACAGCGCCCCCTCCTATCGATGCCGTAAATATGTGACGAGATGCCCTCTCTGTGATCACAGCTCTCCGTGGCTACGGAGGATTGCATTTCTCCACAGCCGTCGAAGTCCTCATATGCGATATGAACGACATTTATCCAGAGTGGGCCAAGCGCGAAAAAAATTGCCTGTGTGATCCTGTCTCTATTGTTTTGTGTGATTTGACTGGCAGTTTGTCTGCTTATAGGTCGGAATGAAGCGGCCACCGATTATTGACAGCATGGGTACTTTATTCTACCGGACTCGTTCGCTTCTTCACTAGACACACGCGCTACCGCTCGCTCTCCTCGCTCGTCCACTCACTCGCTGACGTCACTCACACGCATACGCACACTGCCATTCTCGCGCACACACATATGCTACTCGTAACACTATGCCTCGTTATTGCGACGTTCATGTTTTTCCTCATCTATTGAAAGTTAGGCTATTAAACATGTTGCATTCTATACGGCCTGATTATGTCATTATTTAAGCTACATAGCCTAATAAGAAGCGCTAATTAGGATATTTGAATAAACCAACCAAACAGTTAAAGGGGCCCTATTATGCCTACCAGCAAAAAGCATCCTCCAACTGCAATCTTTGGTTATTTCTTTATGAATTTAGCTATACTTTAATAGTATTCTTTCGGTTCAAATCTGTTCAGTGTTCCAAATTATTTGTTATTAAATGTTACATTAAGATAATTGGTATTTAAGTGTTGTTTAAATAAAATGCTTTTTAAATTTAAAAGAATCGTGGGATGTATTGAACCGTGGGTCAAAAATCGTGATACAAACCGAATCGTGAATTTGTGTATCGTTACAGCCCTACAGACCATATATTTAGGAAGCCCTAAGACTCGACAAAAAGTGTTTGGAAAACGTTGACCTAGCGTGTGAGGAAAGCTTTAACCCCATGGAGCTGGCCTAATGGAACCTCTGGTGTTGGCCTGATGCCACTATATTTACTTTACTGTTTAGTTTTTGGAGTTGGAGTGATTTCAGTTCAAACAACATTCAGGCTGGTAGTCCAACATGCTTAACACTAGACTACCCTTCAAATAAAAAACAAGTACTATATAGTCACGTGTTTTATGTATCAGCAAAATAAATTGCAGTTTGCCAGCAGGGTGGCCAGTAAACAAGTATTTTTGATCTTTAGCTGATTCGACGTCTAACTGAAGTTCCAAGACTAGACGAGTTTGTATTCTGATCCGTCACAACTTATCTCTAAATTAGCATTGAAACCACAGGGTGTACCAGAATCACAAAGGACCTGCTGTATTTCCATCAAGTTATGTTGTGGCTACAGGCTTTGTTTATCAAAGAGTCTTGCATCTACAGTTTGCTATGCCTCCCCTGTTGGATAGTAATGTGGCACTCCTTCCTGAACCCAGGGGCCCAGGGTAAGGCAGCAATCCACCGTATTACCATGTCCTCGGTTAAGTCATTGAACCTCTAACGTGTCGAGGTAGAACAGTTCTCAACCGGGTGGCCTGCTTCTGTCAAGACAGTCTGAAACGAAGCCTGCTGGGATCAATTAAAAAAGTATGAAATGTCTGTCGAGTTTTCTGAACACAAAGCTGTTTGTTGTTAACAATAAATTGAGACGGATGGACGAGCAGAAAGAAAGATAAATACTGTTTTCATCACAGAAGGGGACTTCAGGTGTAACAGCTGCATACACATCAGTACTAAAGGTGAAAAATAATACAAATAGAAATCCAGTGAACCACCCCTGCCGGATGCCCATTGGTCAGTCTCCTGTCCCCTGCAAACTCAATTGATACAACAAAGGCGCATCAGGGGTTACCTTCACCGGACCGGAGTGGTAAACGGGCTCCAGCGACAGCCAGAGCAGAGACCCCTGCAGGGCAGTGTACCTTAAGGCCATGGACCCCAACCCCCCCCCCCCCCCCCCCCCAACCTGCCATGCGGAGCGTCATACTTCCTCTGGGACCCCCACAGCCGCTGGCAACACATTTCATTGCGGTTGAACTTGTGATCCTTGTGGAGGCCATCTGGGAGAGAGAGGGGAAAAAAAGGGGCCAGAGGACAAGAGAGGGAGAAAATAGTGGCGGTTCCCCAGCTAATAACAGTGGCATGGCGAGTGGCTAGCCCGTCGCTACGCTAGCTACTCACGCTGGCCCCCAGCACTGCAGCCAGTCTGATTGATGCGTTGAGAATTACATTCTGTCACTTTAGGCCCCAGGGTAACACCCGAAAGCTTCCTCCTCCCAGGCCAAGACAGGGGTCTGGCCCCTTGATATTTGGAGAATGAGTAGGGGGTCATATTCGTGCACTTTCTGCCTGCCATGCATGGCTACAGACTCGCCGAGTGCTTGACATGTGCTGAACGCTGTAGTTTGCAGATGTATGCGTGTTTTAGGGTTGCCTTTTTTTGCTTTATTTCGCTTCAATACCCTTCAAGACAGATGACACAGTCCACAGTTCTCACACTGTTGTGAATGGCAGGAATACTGAAATACAGTCAATTAAGGGGAATTCCAGAAAAGTAGTTTTAATACTATGTGAGCATTATTTTAACACTTCTTCTTTGAATAGGATGTGGTAACAGCTTTATAATACCTGCGTGAATTCATTTTGAATGAATGCACAAAAGCAGTGTTGGATCACTTATGGCTTACTGCATTTACAACAGACATAGGCTTCATGCGACGCCAAGACCGCACTTTAGACTTTACTTAGGCGGGCTGCACAGGTATAATAAGGTCCATTACATTTGGTGACCCATTTTATCGCTACATTTGTTTTTCTGCCTGAGAAACAACCCCATCCGCCATCAATAGTATTACACATTGATTAAAAAAGACTCTCCAACTCCATGCAATCTCCAAACATCATGCGCAGAAGAAAGGATTGTTTTTTCACATTTCCCCGCTCAGAAGACTCACAAATCAGAAAGGTAGGCCAGAAATACCAAAAGAACTTGAATCAAAATAGTAGTACTCGAGAACTGAAAAACGTCTGTGATAGTGCCCGCCAATGTACAGTTCAACCTGTATAATACTCAGTCTATCTTACACCTACAGCTCCCCTGGCCATGCAGTGTTTACCTGCTTTTTACTGTTGTAGAGCTACTGGGATACACTAAACAACGATTTGAATGTTATATCCATAGGGAACATTTTGAAACGTTAGGCGTTCTCTGGATTAATTGCAGTTTAGTTTGTTTATTGTTAAGGGCACGGTAATTGGTTTTTCGCCTATTGTGTAGAAATATTGAGAGGTGGACTGCTTCCCAATGGATTCAAGTTAATTTGTCTAATATTGGGCCCTTTGCTTACTTTATCCAAGTCGGTAAAGCCCTATGGAATTTCCTTTTGCCCATCCCTGATTTAGATTCACAGAAGAGAGACTTTATGTTTAACCTTATTTAAAAGTCATCTGTATATATTCTGAAGATCCTAGATGATTTCCTAAATCCTGCTTTTTTGTTAAGCGATTTGTTCATTTTCCCTGCAATCATTTAAAAAGAAATGTATGGTTTATGGGCCATCTGGAAATCGCCAAACACCAGTGAGTAAATGTTTGGGTGTACTTATCAACGGCGTCCAAATGCAGCTGCTGGCTCGATAAATAGAGACCAGAGCCAAAAAGGTAGTAAGTATGTTTTGGCCTGTACAGTGTTTCAGTATTTCTCGAGACTGAAATTTGCTGATTGTTCGTTGGCCTCTATCGAAACGAATTTGTATGCTTCATAAAAGGCAGTAGGCTGATGTCATACGTATTGCCCTGCACCAACGTCGATTCCTCTCATGGGATTCGCTCCATGGCCTTTGACCTGACCACTCGACAACACAACGGAATAAAAAAGAATATCAGCCAGCCAGCGTTAAACGAGATGACTATTTAATTCAAAACAATCCCAATAAAATGAACAGAAAGCGCATTCCAGAGGCATGTTTGGATGGCATGTTTAAATGGTTTCGGACGCAACATGTGACAGCATGCACACTCTACCTCAACACTCTCACACATTGCATGTGTCATTTGCATAGAATTCATAACATGTATTGGGTGATGTATACGTGGAATCACAATGTGTGCTTGTGTGCTTGCGTGTGTGCGTATATATGTGTCCACATTCTCTTCAGCCGGTGCTCTTTTTTTCCCCCCATAAACCTCATCACTTCCAGAAGCACTCTTTTTATCCCAGGCCGCTGATTTGCAGGGTCATGGTGTGCTCGGTGAGTCTTATTTAAAGTAGCCCTGGCTGGGCTCACAGCTGTGTGACTCAGCTGTTTGGAGGCTATTGCAAATGACCCAGCCTGCCGGATAGAGCCGGCGGGGACGGAAGGAGTTCTGGTACAATTAACCGCAGCGCTTCTCTAAAGGCCCTGGAGCAGGGGCCTGGGTTTATCCATCTTCTCCTCCGACCCACTGCAGATCCCAGAATGATTTTTTTTTTTTAGCTCTGGGCGTGTAAATACTGTTAAGTGTTGATTGTTTTTTACTCTGATAATACCATTCAGATGAATTGCCGTATAAATTGTGGATTAATGTGATTCACTGACAAGAGGAATTATCACCCTGTCTTGAATTAGGTATTTGGGAGTCCCACTGTTAGTTACATTTTATAACAGATTTTTGTTCCATTCCATGGCCGAAACCCGTAAATTAAATGTGTAGGTACAGTGATCCACTTAAGAAAAAGTACAATCCAACATTTGTCTGACAAAAGCTTGGTTGGTTTGTACTATCTTTTAACAATAAAATGTATCTGTCTCTAACACCACTTTCTCCTCAAGAGATACACCAGAAGACTGAAACTATTTTTCCATGACCCTTTGTGGAGGCAGTTTATAGAATGACGTTGGAATTCATTAAGGAATATGAACGTCTTCTTTTCAGTATGACCGATAATGACCTTGAGTTTAGGCTAGTCGTTATACTACTACAACGTGGCCCGGGAAAGGGAAGTCTGGGGCCCCCTGCTTGAGCTGCTCCCCCCGCGACCCGACCCCGGATAAGCGGACGAAAATGAGATGAGATGAGATGGTTATACTACTTTCATGGAGAAAGAAACGTTATGAATCAGCACATATGATTCATTGGCAAATACAACACCCTGGCTCTATCTGAAGGGTTCAGGGCTGACAACTAAAGCACTGTAAGAAAAAAAGGAAAAGGGAATAACAAAGGATTTCAAAACGTTTATGTTGAATGTTCAATGCAAGGAATAAAATGATGAAGGTTGTATACCGGCTCTGAATGAACGGATATCCAGGGCTGAGCTACCTTGAGCTCTGTTGAAAACGCTCATAAGGAAAGTTTGTGGGGGGCCTATTATAAATTATTGACACATGGACACATTTCTGTGGAGCAAACTATACTCGATCAAATACAACCAATCCATTGGTCCTATGCATCGAGGCTACTGGTAAATAAATAAAAATAATACTCCGTTGGCTGCCAAGGTCTTCCGTGCTGCCCGGTGTTGAATATAAATTAAAGTAACGACTGGTATTAATGCATGCTTGTTGGCAACGATGTCAAGTGAGTGCCAGAATCATATTGTGGTGTTGGAATTGGACAATGACAGGGAGCCTGGTAAAGCTTTTCAATATAGCCTACCGGAAAGAACTGTTAACATTCTGACCCGCTTTAATTTCCCAGAATGCGTGGCCATGGTGGGTGGGCCTCGCCGAATGCCACGGTGTACTTCGCATGCTGTTTGTATGTGAATCTCCCTCTATATATCTTTCTCTAGAGAGGCTGTGTTCATGGGATTGTCTCACTTTTTTGTGTTTAGACCTCTCACATGTGTAGGCACGTGTGTGTTTGCAAGTGTGCAAAAGACGATAGAGCAACCAATTAAATTAACCAAATTTCAAGATTTACAATGCTTGCCTTTGAGTCCTGAAGGTCTTAATTTTTCCCCCAGTAAATCAACGGCACAGCTAAAACCAAAATGGAAATGTCAGATCAGTTACTTTAGTAAGTAGAAAGAAAAAACATAAGCTTCTGGCCATCGAGCAGTGACACATCTCAATGTGCAGAACTCACTGTTTTGAACAGTTCAACGGGCTGCCTGCAAGCAAATGAAAACGGAAAAAGATACGTGCGAAGCCCCCATAGGCGTAAACACATTGCATAATAGGTACTTTCTTCCGAATACTAACAGCCCCAGAAAAATGGCTTATTATTTCAGAGGTTTGAAGCGCAGGGGGTTGAAATTCAGCCGAAGGTAAATAACATACCATTGCATGTGTAGTATTTGTACTATAAACGGAAATGGGACCGTGCACTATGAAACTGTCGGCACTCTCACAGGCTACCACTGCCAATATTGAAGGTCTCTTCAAGGTTAATCCGGAACACACTGCTATCTTTTGCCTTCAGGTTAGCGTAACTGGGGCGTGGCAAGGAGTCTAGCTGCTTACGGCACCTTAAAAATGGTCTATTCAAGTACAACTAAGTGTTAATTGAAACCGGGTTCCCCAAATACCCATGTTCGCCAATGAGACGGAGACGTGACTTTCCCCAAAAACAATTATAGTTTTTAACAAGTAAATGAAAATCAAATGAAACGACCCAAACAAAGCAGCAGTGAGGAGATCTAGGGGAAGGGGTATTAAACACATGCTTAGCCTCATAAATAGACACGGGTTACAGCTTAAACCTGGCATTATTAAGGATACCTTGAGTCTCGACAGCCGTACCCCTCACCTTCAATGAAGTAAAATTGTCGTTTAACTTTCAGGCGTGTCGCGTCGCGTAAAGAACGAAGAGATTATCACAATGAGCCCAAATATCGGCATCACCTCCTGTGACATCGACGGCGCAGAAGCTCCTAGCAGCTAGCGAGCTAAACGTGTGGCTCATTAGAGAAGCATGTGTCTGTGATAGCATATATTCCCTCTCTCTCCTGAGGGACACTAGCCTTGCGGTTGCAAAGGCTCTCTGCTATCTCCAACCACCAGGCTAGCACTTTGTGCCTTGGCCTCCTGTCAAAGCCATGCAGAGAGCCACTTGGTTTAAGGAATGAGAGCAGTTATTGAATAGGAGCCTTCTAATTAATGTGGCTTCTTTGCATTGAGGGATCATTTGCGGTACTCAGCTGTCGCCCCGCATGCAGCGCTTTCAGATGCTTCCATTCAGAGGCAGTTTCCTTTGCCTGATTCAAAAAATTGAAAGAGGCTTTTTGTTCACAGTGTCTGTGTTTCTCTGGAGGTGGTACACATAGTACATTCAAACACAATTTAAG
The DNA here is from genome assembly GCF_902167405.1 of Gadus morhua. NCBI lineage: Eukaryota > Metazoa > Chordata > Actinopteri > Gadiformes > Gadidae > Gadus > Gadus morhua. Next base: position 4,946,297 of record NC_044056.1, on the reverse strand, counting down.
CACAGTGATACAGCAGCTGTAAGAACACCAAGTACATAGTACATAAAAATAGAAAATGGCCGGCCGTTACAGAAAGAATAAAAAAGATCTGCTTCGAAAATGTTTTAACACCTGTACATTCCAGTAATATTTATGCATTGGAATTTATTTTAATGATCCATCCTCTGGAGAACATTCAACCATTGCGGAGCTGCTCGATCACACACTCTACTGTTTAACCCCCCCTCTACCGGTGGTTATGCAGGATTCGAGATGAGCAGCTGAATTAACATTGAGGGGTGCTTTTAGAATGCCAAAGAGAAAGACCATCGCATGCTATACGGCCTCATTATGTAGAGTCAATAAGATGTTGTGACTCAAAGATCTCTCCTCACCCGGACAGAATTCTTCCTCTCGTATTTGCTCTGCGTGTTGCTAAACAGCTCCCGAGGACAGTGATAGATAGCCTGGTGACAGCGATAGGTGTCTACCGACCTGCTCAGGGAAGCCCACCAGTCAACCCAGACTCACAGAAAAGCGTTGTTCTCCGTCTCCCCACACTGCACGCCAAATAACGTGCTGAGCCTTCAAAACTGAAGTATGGGAAGCAATCAGGGTATTCTTATTCTTAGTATGTATGTGAATTGGTATGCTACTGGCATTTTGATATCCCCTTTGGATTTCAATAAGGAATGCATCTATCGCTATCTGCTCTCTCCGTTGAGCACCGAAAAGCAAACTGAATAGTAAGCAATTGAAATAGTAACCAACTGTGGAAAACTGCAGTGCAGATGTACCGAGCACCTGTTTAACCACAGTACAGGGCTTTAATTGAACTGAATTGAATGATGAGAAGGATTACTTTTGAATGGAGGTAAATTGCACACACAAATCCATTTTGAAAAGGAAACGGGACGAGTGTGCTTGGGATTCTACCAGCAGGAACGCTTGTTAATTTGCCGTCATATTTCTTTTGAGGGGGAACCTAACATGTTGGCAACATCTTGAATGTTATGAAAGAAAGTGTCAATCATAAAGGCCAACATCTGGAATCTTAAAGAAATTTGTCAATCATAAGTTAGGTTTGGTCATTTGAATTGCAGCTCAATTGTCAGCAGATGATGCCACGACAACCTTTCACATCTGCAACACATAAATGTGTAAATAGCATTGATCGCTTGTCTTGATCCCTTAGTTTTTACATATTTCCCCTATTGTTTCTGTTTGAGGGTGACGTAGCATGGCAGTATACAGTATGCTTCGGGGACGTGAACAAAGAGCTAAATCATCATCCTTGTCGATTGTTCGCTCCACTGCTCCCCAACAGGAATTCAGGATTGGCTTTAAGCGAAGGCTGAGTTTTACAGATCATTGTGATGACTTCAGTTATGACACCCTTGCCTGTTTCATGTTTCCCGTCTGAAAGCTCATATTTGTGAATGACATAGGTCTTAAAAGATGTCTGCTCCTTGTATATGACAGCAAGTCTTTATCAAAGCTCTCTGCAAAAAAGAAGCAGACTTTTGTGTCATTTGTCACAATAATTATGAGCTCTGAGCTTCAGGGGGTTGAACACCACCAGTGTGCAGCAGTTTACAGATTCAATGAATGACCTTTTTTTCCGGGAGGATCGCACCAAAACTGAAAGAATGACATTTATTGTCCCGGTTAGAATAATAACAATAATACCAAATTGTTCTTTGTCACTGCTGCGGAAATTACACATATATTAAAGGAAAGAAAGAAAGTGTCACTGATAGAAAAATATGTGCAGAGATCTTGACAAACAATGAGGGATAAATAAACTCTCTAGTCTCTTATCTATTGCTTAAAGTATATATCCTATTCTAAGAGAATAACTTCAAAGAGAAGGCCAAAACCTGGGCCTCTAAAGGAATCGATTTCCTTCTGAAAAATGGGAAAAAACTATTTTGTAGGTGAAGGCAGAAAGTGAAGCCCACCAGTGAGCACCTTGCTGTCTTATTCCACACCAATCCAGTGGTGTCCGTATTAGAAGGCAACATTAAGGGTGTTTTCACCCTTTTTTAGGATGTTACAGTACTGCACTGAAGTGTCCCTAATAGGCCTTTTACACATGCACCGAAAGTCTGACAGTTTCCGGATCATCCAACCCGGAGGGGTTGTGTGTGTGAACAGAAGCGTCAGAAACAGCCCCTGCAGAATTTATCCCATCAGGCCCCTAGTGTATAGTCCGGTGAATCTGAGGGCCAGGGAATTCTCAACGAGCAATGGGAGCACTGAATTTAGCTGCCACCTACTTTTCTCTTCTCGCTTGTATTTTGCGTTCAAACTGTTTTCTGCTTTCCGTTCTTCTGGCTGTATTGCGGAAATTTACTAATAAATTCCGGATGGATACCAACGCAGAAATCATCATGGAGTTGGTAGCGTCACCCGCCATCTTGGATTTGTTGAAAACAAAACACTGCGACCTCCACTGCATTCCTTTATGTCCCGTCCTGCCTAAACTAAACAGAGTATGTCCAATGTATATGTCTCAGTGGGACAGTTTTCATGAATTCATCGGTTGTTACTTCTGCAACCCTCTCACAAATGAGCCATTTTTACTAGTGCTGTCAAGCGATTAAAATATGTAATCGCGATTAATCTCATTGATGCCATAGTTAACTCGCGATTAATCGCAAATCTTTTTTCTATGCTAAATACCTTGATTTCTTTGTCCCATTATCAACATGACGAAGTGCATCGGCTTGCCTTGTGCAAATGTTTTTTTATTGATAACAACATTGGCCTATATTCATCAAAACAGGACGATACAAAAAAAAAGCCTATAGTGCATTTAAACGATCAACATACAAACATACTGCCTTGAAAATAGCAGTCAGGCTACTGCTTCTTTGTTTTGAGCCAAAGAAAAAGAAAAAAAAGAAAATAATATATATATATATATATAATAAATTGCGTTAATCGCGCGATAAAAGAATTAACGCTGTTAAAATCGGTTTGCGTTAACGCCGTTAATAACGCGTTTGACTGACGGCACTAATTTTTACACATGGGGACGTCATCTAACTATCTGTTCCAGGGTTCCTCAAAATTTGCAATGGCCTTGCCATGACTTTTTGTGTTTGAGGACTAATGTGTTATGCTCGGCACTGCTGCTTCTGTCTGGTTTGGGTTATCGTGCGCATCGTTCGTTTTTTGTTTTAATCTGCTCTTGTTTCTGTCCTTCATGATCCGGTGGAAAGATACAACCATGGAGCCAACACTACATTGGAAATATTCAAGATGCTTGAAACACACAAGCATCGGTTTATCTCCTCTGTACATCCCATCCATCAACATACGTCCGTTCTGATAAGAGCATTTGGGCGGCAGTGACACTGGGGTCGCGGTGGCATTCACTCCTCCAGCAGACACATTTAGGCCCAATCCCATTTCTACCCCTTACCCCTTCCCTTTACCCCTCCCCCTTGTTTTGAAGGGGTAAGGGGAAGGGGTAAGGGGTAGAAATGGGATTGGGCCTTAGGCCCAATCCCATTTCTACTCCTTACGCCTTCCCCTTACCCCTTCCCCTTACCCCTTCAAAACATGGGGGGGAGGGGGTGCTGACCATGACCAGCGCCTCCTGGGGGGGGCGAAAGGCAAGGGGGGAATGGCGGCCGCGACGCGGGGGAGGGAAGGGGGGGGGGTCATTGCCCATGGATCCATTATTATCCGGGGCAGATGAATGTGACAGGTTATTAATGAGGCGAACGCGCACCGCGTGCTCATTAGATAAGCATGAGGTCGGAGTCTCCTTCAATCAGCGCTCTCGGGCGCGACGGAGCCCCCGGTGGAGCGGACGGAGACCCCGTGCGCTGTCACGGTGCGTCTTCCCTCAGCGGGGACCCTGGATAGCACTATATGGGATTCCTGTCATGTCTTGAAAAAATTATCGAGGGGTTTTAAACTTTGATCCGCGCCGAGAGGGGTGATCGGAGTCACACGGTCACGCGGCAGTGCACTCTGGAGGGGCCTTGAGTGATTGATTTCGAGCTCAATCCTCCTCATCCTCACTATGGTATTCAGAGAACAACTCCAGATGTTTCTATTTAAAGCCAAGGCTATGAATAGCACATGTGCAGGAATGAACATGTGACGCATTGTTCACTCAAGAGATCTAAATGCTTGATGGCATTTTAATTTGGAGCTTTTATTGTGCCTGGGAAAATGCGGGTGTTGCTTATTCATTTATATTCTCAGAGTGTTTCTTATGAAAGTTTGAATCCTCAACCAGTAAAAGTATATGGTACAGATTTTTTTTTATTTTATTTACGTTCAGAAAAAAATTAATTGTATTCACTGAATGTGCTTGTTTGCATTGGGGATGGTGGCTGGGTTCCAACAGATTTGCCCGGGCCACAAATCAATCAATCAAATGTGTTTCACAGTCTCAACAGCAACCAGAACACAAAGAAATATTAGACAATCACACATGCCTACTCATGAACTCGCTTGTTTCTAGCGGTTATGAATGTAATTTGATGTAGAAGTTTGATCGCACGTTTTGAGAGTTCAAGGTTTTTTTATTTGGCCGTGTTGCTCCAACTTAGGTTGTATTTGCTTAAAAGCGTCTGCTAAAAAAAATTATAAAATACATTTGAAATATGGAGCCAGATAAACATTAGCATTTTATTATCTAATCATAACAACTTTGTTCCAGCTCATGTATTTCCAGGATTTCATAACCTATAAACTGCATCCAATGAATGCAGAAAATGCCTTGATTACACATTCATGGAAGATTTTCGACAAGATTTCGCTTTTGGAACACTTCGCCGTTATCAAGCAGGAGATGTTCTTCCTGCATCTCAGAGACGTGCTGCAAGTTCCTGGCGCTTCTAACTCGAGTGTTACTCCAATGATAAATATATGTCAAGGCATTTGCTGTGAGACACGGCATGGCAGGGGCCTCAGGCTGGATACATCTCCGCTACAAAACTGAGAAAAATAGGCTTCATAATATGCAGTATAATGTATTCAGACTTGAATATCTCTCGGTTTTCCAAGGCTTCACAAACAAAATAAACAAACAAAACAATCTGATCACATCCACAAAGATATCCATTTAGGCTCCCCATTATGACATTGTAAATCATTCTAGATTAAATTAGGTTGGGTTTTACCGCTGGTTTTTAGTATGTATCATCTACATTTGTCGGTTGGGCGTAACAGGCTTTTATTGGGTTCTTGCTTGTTATTTGAATCCTCATAGAAACAGATCTGAGGTATAATGCCCTGCTGATTCCTCTGTGATCTGGAGGTCAGGTTGCACTGACCTTGTGCAGCACATATCAGACACGGAAGAAGGCAAGGGACTAGCTCGGTGAGGGGTTGTCCTACTCGCCTGATTATTGGCTACTGGCCTCGAGGTCATCCACGCTGCTGTCTCCGTAGTATTGAGTAACGGAATGACAGCATGTCAATCAGACTTCGATCTTGGTTGTGCATCTAAAAGGCTAAACTAAACGTCCGTAGCTTGAACACTTCTGTTGCAGAAGGCGTTCAAAGACCCGCTGTTCGGCGACTGAAACTGGCATTGGGCTGTTCCAATTGATCATTCAAATCACGTGTAAAGTAATGAATGCAACCAGATAACGTACAAAGTCGTTTTGTTTGCGATTAATTTGGGTTGTAAAGCCTCGCCGCTGGACTTAAATCCAACAGCGCCATGACGTGGAGGTCAAATCATCTCAATTGACACTACAAAAAGGGGTCAAATATCTTCCACTCGTCACCGTGTGCTGATGTGGTGACAGATGGGGGGGCAAATCTCACATAAATACATGCAAAGCCTGGAACTAAGACCGCAAATTGTATCGGGCACGCGTCCACGATAGCCATCCTCTCGCTGACACAGGCATCTGCACCCGTGAAGATAAAAGGCTGCGGTTCTGGAAGGGGATCCAAACGCTCCTCAGAAGGAGGAGGAGGAAGAGGAGGAGGAGGCGGCGAAGGAGGAGGAGAAGCTCTTACTGGAGCTCTTGCTGGCGACCGCTTGACACAGATGAGCTCTGCCTCTCAGTCCCTTTCTGACAACCATTTGAGGGCCAAATCCCTAATCCTCTTCATCCAAAAGTTACAATCGTTTTTCCTCTGTGCAGGGCCACGAGTTCCATCAGCACTTCAGAACAAGGGGTTTCATATACCATATAGAGTGAGTGAGCGAGTGTCCTATATATTCTGTATGCACACACACACAGACACACACACACACACACACACACTTGGCAGCGGGTCACATTTCAGGCAACACAGAGCACTGTCTACAGGCTCATGGGGTCCGCGATGAAAAGACGAAATGGAGAGCAAAGCCTCCATGAAAGCTCAAAGCTCCATGGTCAGGTGGCAAGCCGGCGTGGTCAGCTGGCCAGGAGGATACACAGAACCTGCTGACCAGATCACAAATCGTGAATCCCCCCACACTATGCAGAAAGTGTACATTCTATGCAGATACATTGTGTAAGATGGTTGTTAAAGATGGGAACAACCTACTTTTGCAACTGCACTGAATCTGTAGGGGAACCGAAACTGTTCACCGTGTGCGTTGGTCATTCCCAAGTACGGTTGCAGGAAATTGCAATAGTGGGTGACTTGGTGCTTTAATGTGATTACTTATTGGTCCATGCAATCATGCCATTCAACAACAACCCATTTAGTGATTCCTTTATGGGCTGTGAGCACTTAGAGCCATTGGGGGTACCTGGATGTGTTGGAGCAATTTACTGGGTTGTGCTAGTCAAGTGTGAATAAATTCAGGAAAGTTGCCAGGTAACGGACCCCCAAAGGTAAATCGTATTCACTTAGCGGGTCACAGGAGGAAGAACCAAACACCTATGGGAGCGATTGTGCATTTTCTTGTTTTTCCTGTTTCACCCCGAATCGTACATGTTTAAACTATGGCTCCCTCATCTGATCTTCACGTCTAGGAAGTACCGACAGAGTCCATAAACAACACACCAAAGAGATGTCCCACCATAACCCCTTTCATTATCCAGTGTTCTGTTCACAGAACTCATCCAAATGTACATTTTAGATATTGATAATAGATAATAATAATTGATAATAATAAATTAATTAAATAAAATGTGAGAAATGCAGAAAAAAAAAAGGGGGTAACATTTAAATTTACAAAAGTGATACTGTACCTAGCATTCTCATACAACACTTTGCTATAAGAATGCTGATAAGGCTTTTGTCGAAGTGAAACATGAAGCATGGAGGCAGATGTAAAATTCTTTCTGCTACGAGCCCTACAGTGGTCTACTGCCGTTTCCCACTTATCATGCCAGGAAGACGGCTATAATAGATGGTGAAGCCAATTACTTCTTCAACACTATGCAATATTTATGCAACACTTAGCCACCGGTCTGGAGGTTAATATTTCATTCACAGATAAGACAGGAAGGCAAACCCAGAATAGAACTTCAAAGAAAATTGGTTAATGTACCCCTGCACCGTATTCAATGCATTCTGGGTGACTTCAATGAACCAAGAACCAATAGCAGGAGGCCTGATTAATGAAAACCTTTTTTTTTCTTTTTTTTGTCCCAGCAGGCGTCTCTATGCACAGAATGTGTGTGTGTGTGTGTGTGTGTGGGCCCACATGTATGTGTCTTTGTGTGGGCTACACTGGATACTGCATGTGTGTTCGAGACGAAAGCCTTAGATGGGGCATTGATCCCGTTTCCTACCTTCAGTGTCCGTAGGCGTAAGGAGGGCGAGCAGGAGGATAGATTAGTAGCTCAATAAACAATCTACTATTGTCTGACTCGCGTTCTACTACACCACAATTAAGCACTCAGCAAGTGCTGCGACTGAGCACAGTGATATATCACCAGAGTAATTTGGTCGAGGGAAAGTCCAGTGCGGCTAACTGTACAGTCTGTGCAGCAAAAATACTTGCATCAATTTTAGTTTTTCTGATTTTGTCAGCAGTAATTATATGTGATGCTAAGTGAGAGGACTAGGACAGACCAGTGTAAAGGCCCTGTATGGTACAGGCATCTTCTAGTGGGGACTGCATTCCTTTGACTGATACAAAACATCAAGCCATAGACTAAATAGTGTGCACTTTAAATAACTATTTTCTTTGTTTGTTCACATTCATTCTCATACACAGTTAAATGTACTTTACTCAAATAAAGTGTGAGTGAAGTATAAAGTTCAGATGTTGGGTAAATTAGAAAATGTTTAGGATATTTGCAGCCTCCGATTAAAGATGCAGATTGTTTGTATTGCCCACTTTCTAAACTGCATCAGGCTCTATGAAAGGTTCGATAGTGGAGTTGTCTTTGAGTGCCCTGATAGTTTTCAGTGCTGTTTACAATAACAAGTTTAAAAAGTAATAGAAATATGTCTTACCCATCAATGCATCCTCTGTATTCTCAAATATTTCTCTTGTTTCCTGAATGAATTGCAAAGGCCATATATCGCCTCAGGAATTCATTAGTAAGAGCCGTGTAAGCTGGTTGCGGACACTGAGAAAGTTTAGTCCTCATCCTGGCCGAAAAGTGGAAGTATATAATAGCAACACACACACACACACACACACACACACACACACACACACACACACACACACACACACACACACACACACACACACACACACACACACACACACACACACACACACGTCTATAGACTTATAGACTTCCAATCAGCACCAAAACACATTTACATAGACTTTATTATCTGTATTCAGGCGACTTTCCTCCTGAAATGTGAGGTTTCAAGAGACCATGTTATTATAAGTAGGTTAATGGTTAAGCACAAATATTTAGATTATTTTTTTTAATTAGACGCTGAAGTGTAGAAGTTGCAGGTGTCTTTGACATTTGAGTTTGAAAATCCTCAGATGTGGTCAGGAAATTACAAATATCATGACCTAGCCGTGATGATAAATGACACGATACGTCAAAACTTAGTAAAATATATATTTTTGGTTATAATTCCAAAGGGGGGGGGAGAAGAGAGGGATTCTATAACTGTTGTTGATTTCATCAAATGCAGATGTTCAACAGCGTTCAGCCAAGCAAAGGCCGATGTCCAAATAATGAAGTAAAATCTAAATATAACCCGGTGTATAATACCTCCTGATTAGAGTATGCTTGAATGGTCGAATGTAGCGTATAAACAGAATGCGCCGGTTAGATCAAGCCAAAGTCCCGTCCGAGTAATTTTTCTACAATTATTTGTTATATTTTATACAGGAAATGCCCAAAAATCGAGAGTCAAGGGACACCATTTTGTGTTCTCTCTGCCAGTTTAATTGGCTGCCCCGTCATGTGTATTGTGTTCTTTCTTCCATTAAATGGCTGAAGTAATTTTAATCCAATAACAGTTGTGACAGATTACATGGAGTTTGAAAGCTGTGGGCCCTGAAGGCTAAAGCCCTGGCTCCAGCCGACGCCTTTAGGAACACTAATAGCACATTTCTTTCCCCACTAAACTGAGAAATAGTGCTCCAATAAAACGTTGGCAGTAAATGTTTAGGCCAGAGCACAACAGCCAATCATTTTTACAAGAAACTCAATTATCCAAAACCGTAGAGCAAATATACTATATATTCCATGCAGGTGTGAATGAAAGTTGGGATAGCATTAAGTGATTTATACGCTTATTATTTGGTAAAGTGACAGACTGATGTGTTTTTTCCTGTCTAATTAGAGTCTATGGAATCACAGAAAGATTTGGCTTGTTCTTGTTATACCTTATTCACACTCGCTTTTATTTATGTTTCTAATACAAGGCTGTAGGTCGTGGTTATCCCCATCCGGCCTTTTCTTGTGGTGTATCATCCTATTATTGCTAAGGGATAACAACACTAAGCAAGCATAGCAAGCTGCAAGATAGTGGATAGGGTGTTTAAGTCCCTACCGAAAGTACCAACGTTTTTGAATTCATTCTGGGTCGCTTTGTGCCCTCAAAATGAGTTAATGGTCATCTCCAAGACGTAAATCCCCTCTTGGACTCCAGAATTTGTCCCATTCAGTCAAGCCGCATTGCCTCCTTCCCCCATCCCTCGTCTCTCTGACTACCTTTGCCCACAACATCCCCAGTCTAGACCTTAATCAATTACTCCCTGTCCTCAGGCTGAACTCTCACCAAATCATCTCTTTCCAAACCTGTAGCTCTGCCATCATTTCTATCAACAACAACCAAAAATCCACAATCTCCAATCAACTCTCTCTGTATTCCTCCCCTCTCAAACCTCCATTCACCTCAGGACTTTTTACTTCATCAAGATACAACTCCGACCAGTAAAGACGTGGTCCGCTCTTACATTTACCTCGTGGTTCAATTCTTATTTCGCTAAAGGCCTGTTGAAAGTCACAAGGAGTCCATTTGTTCGGACGGTGCACTCCTACTGAGGTGGGCTTCAGAGTTCAGACGAGTTCATCCTCTGCCCGCCATCTTGGGCATATGTTTAGCAAAACAAATGCTTTTCGACCTCCTGTCGCCTTGATAGTTATAATAATGTTCAACCAAAATGCATTATCGCTTGCTGATTTGGTAATGATGCATACTTATCTGTAGTCACAATCGGGGCTGCAAGCTAAAATAAATTCTGCTCCTTTCCGACCCCAATTCGGGTTATCTCAGGTTTGGCTTTGGCAATACAAATTACGCAGTAAATACGTGCAATTCATGCTCAATTTTGAGAACACAGATAAAGAGGGAATAGTCATTATGGCCTCATGCTCCAATCATCAAATTATCGGCGGCACCAATTTCATGCGGCATGGCAGTTGACCTCATAAAGTTCAGCAGTAGGTACATCATTACATCGGTTCTGGTGTTCCTACACCATGGTCGAAACCTTGATTCATTAAAAAATAATCAAGGGGTGTTTTGGAAAAAGTCCTCGTAGTGTTTGGTTTGATTGTGATGTGAGTCACCACCCAATAACTGGTGTCGAGGCAGGACTGCTATGATAATCTTCCCTCTGATGCTAAAGTCATGTGCAGCGAGAGCCGTAGATGAATGCCAAAGGTTTGCTCACTGAAGTTACATTCAACAGAGTTTGACATTGGCGTAATAGTTCATAAACATTGACTGATTGAGGCTGGTCATGTTCAAAAATAGACAAACTAACAAATATATGTCCTCATTTATTTTAATTAAATTAAATATCTGCAAGAACATACAAATAATAAGAATACTAATACAATTAGTATGCTTAAGACTGAAAATGAAAGTGAAATCTTATCATAATGTAAATATAAAATTGAATGATACATTATATATCATTCACATTAATTGTGTAATTAAATCACAGTTGATGTTTGAATATTTCAAATGGAAATGTTACCACATGTTTTTTATCCAAAGTGATAGTCACTTTGATTCGTGTGCAACTAAACTACGGCATACAAACCAATTTTATACAGCCTCTCAACAACAATGCACCGAAACCTTGCCAAAATATGAATCAACATAATCCATTCTTCCCTGCCATAGGGGCCTTACGTTTCATTGCCCGTGGCTTGGAGGTCGGTCGACCCATGAACAGCTAAAGCCGCCATGGCTAAGGCTGTGACAGCCGGCTATTAAGAACAACCCGAACCCATCGCCGGAGCCTTGTCCTTTGTCCCCAAGAAATTCATTAGATTACACTAATAAGCCCAGATCATCGGGTTAGCAGGTTAATGCCACAGGTAAAGTACACTTACACCTTTGAAATCCACAGCTTGGGGAGAAGTTTAAATCCATCCCAGTGGGTAAGAATCCATGGTCTCACAGTCTCCAAGCAGAGACTAGGGGCTCTTCACAGAAGGGGCACTTTTATGCCAATTTAGTATTCACCGCATCTGGGGCCAAGGGGAGATTAATTCCTAGCATGAGGATTTATCTGCAAAGGCATGAAAGCAATCTCTTCTTTTAAATCTCAATAGCCATGGCAAAGAGAATGCCGGCCTTACATCAAAGAAGGATGTTTGCTCGCTTGGCCATTTGCAGTCGCTTTGATTAAATCCACATCAAGCTCACATGTGATCTTTATATATTTTATTTGCTTGGTGTTCACAACATTCTCCTCACTAACATCAAATCATCCTCGTATTGATCCAGTGAAACAATACGAGGAAATACACCTTCATTGAATTAACACCAGATGCTGTTGCAGACCACTGCAAATGCTGACTATTGGTTGATTTTCATTAAAAGAAATTGGGGCAATTTGTTGCAATGGTATTTCACTAAAGCCTTGTAAACATATTGGAAGTCAGACTTCTGCATGACCTTCTATGTTTACTAATACTTCTCTTTACTTTCCTACAGACTCTTCTCCTTACCAAGGAGAAGTAGGTCGAGCAACAACAACGGAGGCAGAGCAACAACAATAACAACTACAACAACAAACAATCATAACAATACACTGATTGGAAATATAAATATAATATATTATACCACATAGGTTATACGTTATACCTATATTTTGATGACATGCATTTCAATATGTTTTTTATGGGATTTAATTTTGACATACCTGATTAAATAAAGCTTATTGCCATCTACGTAAATATCCATCCGTCATTTGTGTGATGTGCAAAGCAAAGTGTGTGTTGCTGGACTTCCATGCGGATTGAATTGCTGTGGATCATGTGGCCTACTAACATGGAAGACAAGTAAGAGAATAAGCATAGGAAAAAAATTATAGTTTGAGCAAGCAAAGGCGACATTCCTAGGGGATTTTGCAACTAAACAGAGAAAATAAAAGTCTGAAATAATTTATCTTCTGGAAAAGTAAACAATTCTTTCAGATTGCACCAGAAAATCAACTAAAACGGCCCTGCAAACGATCTATTGCAACTCGTATTTCAATCATTGCAATACCGTGTCATTAGTGAAGCCTATTCAGCACTGAGGGAGGTAATAATGTTCCCATTCCCATTTTAAATGACGACAGAATAACTCCCCTCAAATATTTATTATACTACATTATTTAATTATCGTCAACGGTTACTGCTGCAGTTTTTTCAGGCTCAGTGCAATCTCAGATACCCTTTGGAATAAAACACCATTAACATTAGGCCCGCGTGGTGGCTGACTCATACTGTACCGTCCTCTTTTGCTGAGCTGATTATGCTCCTGTCTCTCCCTCTCTCCTTCCATCCACCCATTCTCTGTCCCTCTCCGCCCCTCGCTCTTACTGCCCCTCCCTCTCTCTCTCACTCAGTCTCTCTCCCAGGCACAGTGGTCTGTCATCCCATCTTTTAGAGAGAATGGGTAATTATATAAACAGCTTTCAGCGAGGCAGGGATTAGGTCCCAGTGAAAGAGATGCAGTCGTGCACGTAGATATCACGTGCGCACCAATGTGCTTCAAGGGCCCGCCACGGAGCCAGAGAGATAGAGAGAACTGTCTGTGTGTTTTTCTCTTCGTTTTTCCTTCCTTTCCTCTGTAGACTTCTGTCTGGTCGATTCTTTCTCTGGATATTCTTAATTTCTCCCTCTTTCTTCTTGTCTTTCCCTCTGTCTATTTATATTTGTAGGTTCATCTATCGCTGTCATTTCTTTCTATGTTTGGTTCCATCTTCCTTCATTTTATCCATCGATATATATGTTTTTCCTTGTCTGTTTATTCTCTTTCCGTCGCTAAGCCCTTCCCTGACAATCCGTGGTAAATATCTTTTCCCCAACATCACAACTGAAAAAGGAACAAAACGGCAACCTGGAAGAGAAAAATAAAAACCTGTCAGATAGAGAGGAGCGACGTGCGGCGGCCCACAGAGCAGTTTCAGAAGCCTGCTGAGCGTTCTCCAGGCCAGGAGCCCTCCTGCAGTGGGGTTGCGTTCACAGACGGGAGTAAAGCGCTCAGCCCTGCCCTACTCAAAAGCAGGAGAACTCCTCGTCGAATGGAATGCACCCCCGGCACTAATACATATGCCATCTCTATAATGTGTGTGTTTGTGGGGTTATGTGCTTTTATATATGGGCCTACTGGCTTGGGAAGACTTAGTTTCCCTTTGTGATTTCAGCACAGAACAAAAAGGTTCACAGTTAAACTGATGTTACATTTTTCGGATAAGTGTATTGCAATTCTTCTTGATGCCATTGAGTTCCTAAAGCCAAAATCTAATATAAAAGGATATATTTTATTGTGTCTATGAACACAACCAGCACTACGGTCAACCTGTACTACACAGCCATTTATTTGTTTGAAATAATGAAGTATTGAAGTATTGTTTGGTATAAGAAATAGCAAAAAACGTGTTTGCCAATGCTTGAAATTAGGCTTTCATACATTGCTGATAACTATTACAAAGGCTTTAAGATGACAACATAGCATTGGACCAAAGCAAATACACTATGACTGTACTAAGATTTTACAAAGACAATTTGAAACTGAAGACCATCATTATCATTTGGGTCAATCAATTCCCTGGAAAGCCACCTTAGAAAACACTAAAACACAGCCTTCTTCTACTCAACTGGCTTGAATTGAAAGGTTTTAAATTGTTACTTTTTAAAGTCTTCCAAAGGCTAATGCTAGCATTTTGTCTGTTGCGGGTTTTTTTCCAAGCATAGGTTTTGTCTAAGAGATATAAATGACCAAGCAACCATTGGAACGCAATCAAAGTTGCTGAATCAGGTATACCAACTACTGGGTACTAAGAGTCTAGACATTACTTTACACCTTCCCCAGAGACAGATTAGCAGAAGGGTCTATATTCTACCCATCTGGCATCCTGCTCCTAATGCCCTGCATTGAAATTTACGGAAAGTTGCTTTGCTAAAAGAGTCTGCTAAGTTTCTAAATATTGTTGTGGAAATATAGAGAACAGACTTTGGCTGCCTTTGTAATGCTTGTACTGCGGAAAATACTGCAGATAAATATGAAAAACACATTCACAAGCAATTCAGTGTCTCTCCCCAAACTAAAGATTTAGAGAATCTTTGCATACGGTTACGTAAACATTTGTAATCATTCTCCCAAGGTAATGACTTTTACCTTGTCACCTGTGATTGCTTCAGCGCTTAAGCCAATAGCCTTGTCCATTATTTTGGAACCACATCCTGGAGTGCACAGTCCAAAGTCTAAAGCAATACTTGAAACATAAATGTTCCTTATTCCATTAAAATGTACATGTGCCTCAAAAAAATTACAGCTCAAAAATTGATAAATTGGCCCATCAGAGCTTGTTCACAGGATGACTGGGTATTGCCTTCACTTTGTTATTAGTAGGAGTTCTCCTCCTTCTATGGAGAAATATAACTCCCCTCTGAAATAGACTAGACGTATTCCATGCTATATAACTGATATTTAAGGTGGCATCCATAAATCGACAGGTTAATAATTCATCCTCCTTTAAGCATGCATACTGCATTGCAAAACAACCTTAATTAACCTTGTCAGAAACAGATCTGGGATCAGGTTTCCCGAGGCTTATGCATCCATAATGCACAGATGTCGGTTAAATCAAATTATTACACATAATCATTGCTTTAAATGCTGGTATTTTAACGTTATGCATTAGTTACATTAAGTGCACAACACTAGTTGTTAAGTACAGAAAGTTTTCAGAGTAGTTTGAATTACCTGGGTGAGTCCATTCCGTTCATATTTGTGGGGGGTGAGTTGGAGGTGTATTCGTTCATATTTATTTTTATTTTAAAGAGCTCATATGCAGTATTTTTTCATCTACGGCAATAAATAAATGCCTATGCAAATGACTTCATTGTATTCATTAAAATACATTCAATATTAATAATGGTGATATAATACATTCATTGAACTGATTTTAGTTTTTAATGGCTTCCTCTTCTCTATTCTCATTATCCAATTGATTAGGTTTTTTATATGATGTATTTCAGAACAAATGATCAATTATATCATGTCCTTTTTTTCCCCATGATATATCTTCAATGAAAAATACTAAGAAACATCATCCCAGTCTCCACCATGTGTTTGATGTAACATCATTGATGTAAGTGTGTGGTCCAAACCCAAGTCTTGTATTCATCAAGAAACCCCTTCCTGTGTCTCAGTCCTACCATTCTCTCCCCTCAATCAGAGAAGATGGGAGTTTTCGGAGTACGGGGGGGAAAGGGGATAAAGAAAACCGTGCAACAATTCTCCCTCATCGGGTGGAGTGCACCATCTTAAACACAATACACGTATAATCACAGCAAATGAGGCATAAATAAAACCAGGACAACACACGCTTCCGCCGTGCGACATGAGCACGAACATCCACCGCAACTATAGATGCTCAAATGAATCACTGAGACTGGGACAAAACCACGATAAACACTCTCTACACTCTGAATCCCCCAATGGGGATGATAAAGGCAGCACGTACTATTGCATATAACTCATTGCCATGCCTCCCCTTTTCTCTTTGTTTAGTCCAGGTGGGAACCTGCGACCTCACTGCAACAGGTGAAGATATTATCTCTCCACAAACAACAAATACCACCCAATGGTCGGCCATTCCGCAAATGGCTCTGTCAACGGCTAATCCCGCCATTATCGCCGTCATTTGGCCGCCTGATAGGCTGTCAGAAACCGTCGCTAGGGGCAGCGTTTATGAGTGAGTCTAAAGGGCAATCTGATAGGGGCCAAACAGGGGCCCTCACAACGCAAAGAAGGCATGTGCCCGGCAGCAAGACACCGGTATCTTACACCAATTTCTTTAGCAATCTTTAAAGGGGACTTATTATACCACCAGGTGTGAGTGTGATTGGCCTTACAAGCCGTTTCGAAAATCTGCCCAATATGACATCACTAGTGGGTGTGTCCACCTAGATCTGTGCTGGATAGATCTATCTACCAGCCTACCCAGTGGACTGAAGTAAACATTGCTCATCTATCCAGCACAGATCTAGGTGGACACACCCACTAGTGATGTCATATTAGGCAGATTTTCGAAACGGCTTGTAAGGCCAATCACACTCACACCTGGTGGTATAATAAGTCCCCTTTAAATTAAATTGTCAACTATTGTTCCAGCTGCCCAACCACAAGGTGTGTATATATATATATATATATATATATATATATATATATATAGAACTGTCACACAAAGACAAAGAGTAAGCTTCAGGGACACATCAAGACTTGAGGAAATGTCACCGAATGACAATGACTCAAAAAGCAAAGTTAAGTAATGTAAGTGTCAGAAATAAGTTGGCACTGGGAGTTGACACACACAAACACACAAGATTGATCTTAGCATCTATTTTACAAGCTGGAATAGTTTTTATTTTATTGGCTTGGATTAAAGTCCTATAAAATAACACCAAACGTATGCCTACTCCGGAGCCCTTTGTGCAAAATATTAAAATATATATATATTATATTTATGATCTGCAATCAACTGGAAAAAAAAGTCTCATAATAATAATGGGGCAGGATAGCCTTGTGGTTTTAGGTCGTTTGAGGACCAGCCTAAAGGTTTGGATTTGAACTCCAATATCAACAGACCTGTACGTAGTCATAAATAAACTGTGGAAGAGTCTTGAATCGAACTGAAGGTTGGCTTGCTATACATTGTTTCTCATATTACCATCTGCTTACTAAAGAAATCAATAATTTGACACAATTAGAACAACAAACATTGATTTTACCCTTAAATCTTTTTTTTTTTTATTGCTTCCACAAGAAAATCGTGTCCGTTCGATTGGAAATTGAATCCATAGCAACGCTCTGTTATTCATAGCAGTGGTCTGCTCCGCAGAGATAGCAGACCGAATGCAGTAATCTACCAATCACAATCGGGTATCCAACAAAGCCTTGTAATAATGACGCGTATCTAAAAGCATTGACTGTTTGTTGCTTTGGATAAAAGTGTCCATGAATACATAACTCTAATAATAGCAAGCAAGCAGGCGTCACGTTTGCCCACAGCCTCACAGTGTGTAGTCCGCTCCTTCTCTGCCAGACCAGAGGTTGATCATGGCACAAAACACAATATATTAGCCGTGACAAGTGAAGCCCCATGGATTGCCTCTGCAGGCCTGGCTCCGTGTGGGCCTCACTGGGTGCTCTGGTTTTAGTATCTTCCTGTAAAGACTTATGGCGTTGGCGGCGGTGAGACCTTTGCTCATTTAACCATTCTACCAAATCATTGTGCCCCAGCCTTGGGGTCAGCAGTTCACTGAGCTCACTTAAGTATGTTGTGATGTTGATAGGGTTAAAATATTGTGTGGCGAAGCGGATTTGAGATTCAAGGGTTGCAGGAACTATCAGTCGTAAAAATGGGGTCAGAGACATAAAATGTTCTATGTTGTGATTTAAATTGATATTCATGTTGAACGATAATTATCACTCACACGATATATTATATGATGTCTGGCTTTTTCGGTTTTTGGAGACTGGAGATAAAAGATGATTTATTATTTGACATGCTGCAAACACTTTGCCACATTTTGAAATTAATTATTGTTTTTAATTATTAAAAACAATAATGGAATCAGTTTTCTGTAAATACATTTTAAAGGGTAATTTAACCCATGAAGACTTGTTATTAGTAAGTTTTAGATTCTGGCACTTAAAAATAGAACTTAGTATTGTGTAGCGTCTTATCATATTGTTGTTGTGAGTGGGGAATGGGTTAACCTAGTTATTGTAAGTGCTTGGCACTTGTTTCTATGAACATCTTAACTGTACCAACAGCGAAATATTGCTGTCTCACCCTCTTTTTGCAAATGTACTTATTGTAAGTTGCTTTAGATAAAAGCGACTGCTGAACGCCCTAAATGTTGTCAATGTAGATTCACAGGTGCTAAGCCAGCATGCATACTGTCACTGACCAGAAAGGCTTCTTACTGGTTGAACCATGAAATAGGTCTCCAGGTTCTCACACCAGCTTCTTCACTACACGTGAAGAGCAATGAGTAGCTTTCCTCAGAGCACTGTTGCTCCTTAACACAGCAGTTATTGCTGCTGCAATGTAAATATCAGGGGAACTTTAGCAACTTTGCGGCCTATTTCTGCTTATTTTCGGTAGACCTTCTGGGATCGGTCCAGCGCTCTGACAGCCTGCGGCTGGACGCCGCTTCTCCCGTCTGCAGCCCAACGGGTCGTGATCAAAGCCCCCTCGACACCTCATAAACAGGCTGTCAAAAGGATGTACCTTGATTTGCTCTGTCATTTTATCCATCTGTCTCTCGATCTCCCGGGCGGCGCACTCAATAAATTAATTACATTCAGTCTGTGAAGTCAATCGGCTGAGTGGGGCGGAGTGGCTGACCTGTCTTCGGCTGTCTCAACGCGGTGCCTTCAATTCCCCCGGACATTTACCGCCGTGATCAAACTTGTCGGTGCTTCAAAGTAAGAACTGGACAAAACAGTTGATTCTC
The DNA here is from genome assembly GCF_902167405.1 of Gadus morhua. Taxonomy (NCBI): domain Eukaryota; kingdom Metazoa; phylum Chordata; class Actinopteri; order Gadiformes; family Gadidae; genus Gadus; species Gadus morhua. Next base: position 4,926,987 of record NC_044056.1, on the reverse strand, counting down.
TCGCTCTCGCTCCTCTCCCTCTCCTGCAGCTGCGGTAGTATTCCTTTTTGTCTGGGAAACAAAACCTTTAAAGGCTTTCCCTGTCAAGGCACACATTGGATATTTCAACATAGTCGGCACCTAAGCCCTCTGAATGGATTCAAAAAAGTTTCATTGCAATCAGGACAAACAGAGATTGCAATGAAACTTTGTATCAACAGAGATGATACGATTTTAAGCTGTACCTTGAAAAAATTGATTAATGTATTTATTTTGAATTAACTGCCTGTCAACAGTCAGATAAGACAAGACAAGCTAAGGTAAGATGTATTAGAAAATATGAACATTCAATTTCCTGTAAATCAACAGCACTGGCATATTACTTCAGTAATCTTACTCACAAACAATAATGTCCAAGCATCCAATAGACTTCTACCTAAACAGGTCAGACTGTAAAAACACATCAGCAACAGTTGAATTCATTGATTCACTGGAACAAATATTTTAATAGAACAAGTTGCATTGTCTTGCTCGCAGGGGCGCCGCTAGGGATTTTGGGCCCCATGAAAATATTCTTTACAGGGCCTTCTGTATTATAATTTCATCATCATTAGGGGCCTCTCTGGGCCCCCCTCCGTCATGGGCCCCTAGAATCCGTCTCCTTTACCCCCCCTTTTCGGCGCCCCTGCTTGCTCGTGATCAATCGAAACAATTGCTCCAGTATGACTAAAACTAAGTACAACATTTGGGTTTTCAATTCAATTGGTTTCATATATGGAGCGCATCAATGAGTTAACTACTTGACAATGTGATTGGAAGCATTGGTAAATAAAGAACTAAGAGTGATCACAGGCCAGCGATAACGCTGCGTTATCGAACGATTTACGGAAGGTACATAACTAATTATGTTTTACTGCCGTGCTACTGATATTGAGCTGTTGCCATCAAGTAGTAAATTGAGGACTTTAGGTGTAGGAGTAGGCCTTCCTTGGATGTGGTCGCAGAATTGAATATATGTATGTGTGCGTGCGTGCGTGCGTGCGTGCGTGCGGGCGGGCGGGCGGGCGGCCGGGCGGGCGTGCGTGCGGAGCATAGAGGCTATACTGGCTACTCTGAGCTGAAAAGATACTGGGTCTGATCCCTGATGTCCACATATATGCGACATCCTTGAGTATCCTCATCAACATGGATTTTAATCATGCAATAGCATCTAATGCTATGCACTCTTTTTTACCTTGAGATGGAGCTAGTTTCGCACCATCACGATCACGCCAGAATCCTTCCAGGCTTCAGGTGATGGGTTATGCGCTTGCTGCCGAACCACAGTGGCTCGGACTAATCAGCGTCCTGGGAGGAACGGCGTGATCTACCTGATAGACCCTGATGGACAGATGGTTCATCCAATCACCTGCCAAGTATTTGCCTGCCCTTTTTTCAACCAGTTTTCCAAGGACAACTTTCCAGATGGTTCTGTGTAACACACCGTCTGGCGCGTCAGGTTAATTCAGTTTAGCTTTGGTTACAAATATACCTTCTGTAGATTACTGATTGAGATTGATACACCAACAGGCACCGGTGATGACATGCTGACAACCGCTGCAAATTAACTTTGTAAGACAAAAATAATCAGTCCGTACAGCAACAAAACATCCACTTGATCTCAAATGAGCCTGCTAATTTTAGATCTACATTATCCCGCCGATAACCCTCATTAGAGTGTGAAACCAAAACACCCAAGAGGATGATGGGAGAGTGGCATAGAGAAGCCATGGTAACCGTGCAGGCCGGCAGCATTGCAGACTGTGAGACGAGACGTATTCAACATGGAGGCCTCCTCGACACGGGTCCTTCCTCGTCGTTATCGGTCTGGCTGTGCACCCCCCCCCCCCCCCGCCCCTCAAACAACAGGCTCCCCTTTGCACTTTCCCCAAAAAACCATTCCAAACACACAACGCCAGATGCCAAAACCCAGCGTCGATGTCAGACGCCCACCGCCTTTTTTTGTTGTGACAGAATATTGTAGCGGAAGTTGGGGCGTTCGCTCGGAGCCAAAAGCTGCTGGATCCAATCCCCGATGGCCTCAGCCTAACCCGAAGGCGTGCCCCCTGCACAATGCCTCCCTCTCCCCAGCCGGCACGTGGCTGTCTGATTTCACTCTGAGTCGCTTCGGATAAAAGCGAAAATATTGAAACGGTAAACAGCCGCAGCACGGAAGACAGGGGACTCCCTGCAACAGAAGGGAGTGTTGTCAATCGTAGTAGTTGGTGGGTGGGGGGAGGGGGGAGGGGGGAGGGGGATTGCTACAATTCCGAGGTGTGATTTCTGAATCCCTCCCCAGGGAATAAGAGCGGTGCAGAGGCTTGCAGCGTGTGAAGACTCCCACCGGGAACACCTGAGCAGAATTAAAAGCAGGCAGGTGGGTGGGGGGGTGACCGGGGAGGTTAACATCGAAGCCGGGCCTGAGCTCTCCATCAAACACGAGAGGTATGGTGAGGAGGGCCAGAGGAACGGAGGTGTGAGGAATGCAAAACGAGGACTTAGCATTCCGACACCATCTCATTCACCGGAATCATATCAAAAGGTTCCCCCACTGCCACGATAATATGTCTGTGTGTGCCTGTGTGTGTGCCTGTGTTTGTGTGTGTGTGTGCCTGTGTGTGTTTGTGTGTGCCTGTGTGTGTGTGTGTGTGTGCCTGTGTGTGTGTGTGTGTGTGCCTGTGTGTGTGCCTGTGTGTGTGCCTGTGTGTGTGCCTGTGTGTGTGCCTGTGTGTGTGTGTGTGTGTGTGTGTGTGTCCCCTTTTGTGAACTGAAAAGCCCTCTCTAAAACAAGTCCCGCGAGGGGAAATGATTAAAACATTAGGAATTTTGGAGGTGAGCAACAAGTTCAGGATGAGGGAACATTTGTATTCAGTCGTCGACAGCACAGTATACCACACAACAGAATTGTTTGTTTGCTTCAAACTGTCCACAAGACGTGGGGTTATTTCCTTTATTATTTTATAACTATTTAAAGTTTTATAAATAAGTAAAAGGACATTTTATAAATTAATTAGCAAGGGCAAATGTTAATCGGAAATGTTTCTTCTGGGCATGATATTAAGAGCTATTAAAGTGTGTTTTGAGCACAAACACAGCCACATGACTGCAATGCAGTGTCAATCATATGCAGTTAATCCGTGTCTACTTCTCTTCTAAAATAAAAAATGGGTCAAATATGTGGCTGCTAGACTTTAACAACACACAGCCATAAATACTTTGAATGTAATAACCCAACATTCACCACAACGAATCCATGTAGGTCCTTTACTAACTCCATGCATGAATCCAGTCATTTTTATTCGTGCTACAATAGCATGAAATAATGCAGTGAAAACTCCAACAGAGATTCTCTGTTCTCGCATATATTAGGGGCCGCCTAAAATGTGCATGCAGCCGAAAAAAAATGAAATTGCATCAAAATTAACATGTTCCCTTCTCTTCACAAAGAACAGGTTGGTTCAGTAATTAAATGCTGTTGCACTGAAAGTTTGTGTCAAAAGTTGTATGACAGGATTCAATTCAAGCCAGAATGGCTTACAGAATACTCACAGTTTACCCACATGAGTAAGTTTATCTATGTTGTTATTTAAAAACATTTGCAGTTATAACAATTATAAAATATGAACTTGAGTTGACGTTGGACACAAAACAATGAGCATAGAGGATATAAAAAAAAGTGTAAAAGGATTTGTTATTCATTAATAGTAGGTTTTTTTCTTCATGCTGAAATAATTGTTTACATTTATTAATTAGTAATAAAAAAAAAATCACAGGGGTCGAACCGAATTGACTTTGTTCTCTCCCGTCTACTCTTCACCTTCCTACGACAAAATGCTCGTATAACATTTTGGGACAATCATGAAATAAATATAAAAAGAGAAAAGGAAAATAAATCCCCTTCATGTCATGTTTATGCTCATGTTTTATGTTTTAATGTATTTCCAGGACTCAGGTCCTGATTTAAGGCAGTGGTGGTGAAACCACCACCAAGCTACACCACCACCCCACCGCTGGTCGCTTGTTACGCGGCTATATTCCGTTTCAGGAGCTACACGGCAATGAAATACAGCAGGAAGGACAGGTCCTGCCGTGACCCCCCTGAATCATCTTCCCGGAGGTGAATTATTCAGTAACAACAAGGGGGTGAAGAGCACAGCAACATGGGAAAAGTTGTCCGAAAAATGAGCGGTGTGGGTGGAGCATTAGATCATCCAGGCTGATCGTTTTAGTGCCGAGCGCACGGCCCTGGGATATCCAGCGTTAAGAGTCCCCCCGCTGGTGTGAATTACAACCGCGTAGGTGGAGCCCGGCCGCCCACCACAGACAATATAAACGGCTGATTGGATTTATAAAAAAAGAACCTGAGCGATGCAAAGCTCATCTCTGAACAAGGCTTAGTAAGCCTAGCACTAGGACCGCGTGCGTGGGCGTGGGGGCTGATTTACGCAGCTCTTGTTTGTTTGCTTGGTTGTTTGTTTGTTGGTTTGTTTGTTTGTTCGGCCTGTGTGGGATTGCCTGTCTGTATCCGTGCATCTGTCCTTTGAGGGATTGTGTGGTCCATATCTTACAGTGCACCGATTTGGGGCTGATTACGAGGAAGCAAGAGGACAGTTATGATGGACGGTTACCCTAACCCTAAGATACATTTTAAAGATACATCACATGTTAAGGCAATTAGCAGACCTTTTTTTTATATAAATGTACTAGACTCTTCTTGCCTAGAACTATGATGACATTTTTACACCGCAAGAAAAACACAGCTCAACACAACACTGAATCTGCTCCACAAAAACTCAATGTACAACTGTGCATTCACGCCGCCTGTAAACATTGGAGACAAGGAGACCGTCATTTGAGAATGGACGCAGAGCTCAACGTCATTATGCATAGGAGCAGCGATTGGTGACAAGCGACCGCCTTCTGAACAATTTTGCGGATTGATCGCCGTCTTGTATTATATCGTTCTTCTGCGTATACCGTTGCCTTGTTCGTTCATAGAGCCATAGCTTAAATGAATGAATGAATGATTATGCAGAGGCACATTCAGAGCTTGCGCCGCACCTCCCTGTGCAAATCAAATTCCCCTTTGCTCCTGGTTACGGTAATTTCCATAAGTCGTAAGAATTCACTTATTCAACATAGTGTGAATTCTTTGATAGTTTTTGGCTGCACAACATTTTAAAGTGTTATCACATCATTTTTGTAGCAGTAGTTGTAGTAGTAGTTGGAGTAGTTGTAAAAGTGGTCGTAGTAGAAGAGTAGTTTTCAAAGTTTTAGTAGTAGGAGTATTAGTAGCAGCAGCCACAGCACAGGCTAGTGGGGAGGCGAAACATAGTTCAGCATGCCAGTAATCCCTGTGTGGGCTTTCTGCAGGACATCAAATTAACGGAGAGAGATGAGCTGGTCACCACACACACACACACACACACACACACACACACACACACACACACACACACACACACACACACACACACACACACACACACACACACACACACACACACACACACACACACACACACACACACACACACACATCCCTGAAGGCAAATGGGCCCCAAATCCCAGTCCCCGCAACACGCTTACTTCATGCTGGCTCCGCTTATTTAGGAACCCTCTCAGCCGACCCCCCCCCCCCCCTTCTCCTCCACATCCATGAGGGCTATATCCATCCCATCAGGACCGCAGCGCTCCTCAGGGCTCTGCTCCCCCTCCATCCCAGCATTCCACTCCCCATCCCTGCGCAGAAACAGCCGGTATCTGTCTCTTGCAGTCACTGGTTTGGCGTTCCAGAGGAGCATGGCTGTGACCGAGAGGAATCACCACGTTCGGCTGTCCTCGGATCCCTTCAAAAGGTCAGACCCCTCTATAGGGCCGTGAATCGTTTCCCGTCAGAAACAACGCCACAGCGCCCCCGTGGACGTCATGGCGTGAGCCATGCGTCGCCTGTTGGACGATGGTATCTCGTGTATTTATCATTTATTATATTTGTGTTCAGCTTTTTACATTTGAATTAGCTGGTGTCGAAGGTTGTGTTAAGGCCAAATGGTGTTTGCAAATCTTTTACACTCAGAGTCAGAGTCGGGAAGAAACCTCTTGAACATTTATACTGTACTTATATGATTCAACATGTAGTGGACGAGTTTGGACTTTTACTAAGTACGTTTCAGGATAAAAAGCTGAACTTTTACATCACAGAATAAAAAATTCTTGGCAACAGATCATGCACCATGTATTTTTAAAAGACCATCTCAACCCCTTTAGACCCGAAGGGGAAGACATGCAATCCCTTGATTTACCAATTCCTACATTATAACCGCAATTGGCTGCCTGTCACCCAAACCAAATTTGAACTGCTAACACCACAAGATCAAATACCCAACGAACACACTTTTCAAAAGAGAAAACTTGTGGACTGGATAACTTTAGAGATGCTAATGACTTGTCAGTTTGGAAGGGGAAGTAAGATAACTGGGGCTGATTCGACACAGGCACCTTCTACAGTGCATTGAAAAATAAAACCGATTTTGAATTGAATATCTGAGACCATTATTAATTATTAATCGTTCCTAAAGATTACCAATCTGACGGATGGTTTTCATTAGAGGACTTTCATGGGCGTTAAAAGACAGCCTCAAATTATGCCCTGGTAAAAGCTTCAAAACCTTTCATAATTTCAACTTCTATATCCAACTACTAAGTTAAACAAAGGATCCCTTCTCTGTATGATGTGCGTCTGATTACCCTTGTATTCACTCTCTATTCTCTCTCACACACACACACACACACACACACACACACACACACACACACACACACACACACACACACACACACACACACACCTTTCCTGTGTCACTAATGTTTTGGCATCCTTTGGCCTTTGAAACCTTCCTCTGGGCGAATGCTGTGGCTATCTCCACTCCACTGCCAGCTCTCTCACTGCCGCTGTTCTTTTCTTTCTCTGGTGGAGTAGGAGCAGTGTGCAGCAGAGGAGACGACAGTAACACTAACACAGACCTCATCTTGCTTGCGTTTCACCTCTCCACACACACACGCACACATGCGCACACAGAGACACACACACTCACACACGCACGCACTGTGCACAAAAACACTAACACGCAGCCACTTCAGGGTAAGGGATGGATAGAAATAGAACGAAGAGAATATAGCAATAAGAAGGATAGTGTTCTTCTGACAAAAACAAGGGGGTTCATGTTTATACATGGGCCAGACTGAACTCTGTATAGCCGTTAGGCCCCTCGTATGTGGTATGTTGGTTGTTAGATCTTTTCATTTCGCAGACACGTTCATCCGAATCCACTGACAGTGAACACTAGATACGTGGTATAGATAAGGCACAACATATTTAGATGCATGTCATTAAGGAGCAAGTAGGGGTTAGGTATCTTGCAGGAAAGACTGCAAACTCTGAAGTTCACACCCAGATCCTTTCAGCGGGGAGTCGATCACCTTAGTCCTAAGACCTTGAAGCGTAATTCCGGCGCAAATTGAACCCAAGGTCTTTGTTTTGGCATGAAAACCCATCAAATAAGCCCTCCAGACACCTTTTCATTGAAAATTGATTATTATAGTTTGCCAGGCGCAATGTTTGGCGGCCATGTTATTGGCTTGGGGCATTGAGTTTTGCTTCCATTTTTTAACCACTAATATTGTTAAAATAAAATGAAGCACAAGCAACTTAGTTTGCAAACCCGGAGTTCAATTAAAAAGACAGTTTAACAAGCATTACCGGTAGGTCCGTGTTTACACGAAGTCCACACAAGTCGATTGCCGAATGCGCTGGAGTTCAGTTCAAGGAGGAACGTTTTGGAATTTATAATTAATATAATTTATATTTATATATATTTTTTTATTTTATTTATTTATTTTAAGACCCTGGGTTCGATTTGCGCCGGAATTACACTTTAACTGTGTCAGAAAAGCTATAGGTATATGCAGTATGCTTATGTGCACTTATTACATTTACATTGATGGCTCTGATAAGCTATAGTCTGTCTCTTTGGGTTTATGGAACTGGCTTTCTCCAGTACCTTATCCAGCAATATATATATATATATATGTATAATTATAAACCGTGCTCATTTCAGCGTGCGCCAAGTCCATCTGCAGATCATTAAATCCATAAATCCATAGTATTATTTCCATAATATAGGATAACAGTAAAGACTATCCCTAACCAATAGATATAAAAAAAAACATAATTAAGACCATTTAGTTATTATATAACCCATATCAGCAGTGGGCCCCCATTATGCTCTCGTTAAAACCACTCTCTCGCGTGTTGCCAAATCTAAAAATGACTATGGCCTCAATTCTGCTCTATAGTGGAACTATCTTAATAATGAAAAGACAGCCCCCCACCCCCACCCCCCCGGCTCCCCAGAGAGAAACACCTCCACCACCTTGATTAATTAATCTCCACCCATTAATGGGAGCGGTCTCTCGGGACTCCCAGCGATGTACGGCCTTCCTGATGGGAATGGTTGATTACAGGTTACCTCACACCCATAAGGGCTGGATAGGGGATAGCTGATTGAGGGGGGGGGGGGGGGGGGTACCTTTAGGGGAATTGTAATTAAGAGCCTCATTAATGTCCTGTGATTACATTGAGATTGATATGAAACAGGGTCTCGTTGGGAATTGCTTCGTTTTTTTGTGCGTGCTTGTTCCTTGTGTATCGCACCTCAATCTTGAGTACGGCAATTATGTTAATTCCTTACAGTCGGGGAATGGAATGTTCATTTCTGCCGTTTGGCCGGTCTCTTCACCCCCTCCCCTCGCTCTCAAAAACCTGGGGTTGCTGACAGTAAACATTAGCACATATGTGTGTGCGCGCAGAAGAGATTGGATCACTCCAAGAGACAACTGTCATTATCTCATTTTGAGTGTTTTTTTTTTTTTTTAAACCTGCGCTCTTAATTTGACATCACACCTTTCTTTGCCATCCGCTGTTTCCGGCTGCACCCTGGCAAGCACACCGATTACTAGCAGTTAAAGACAGATGGAAAAGCTAATCCCACCTGCCAGTTGACATAGGTGGCTCCTCATTAGGTTTCTGTCATCGAGCCAAAAACCCTCATCCATTTCCGTGAACACATCCAGAGTTGTAATTCTGGCTTTGCCGTACAGCCATGGAAGAACCATGTCTCCATCTTTTTTCGCAAGCTGATACATCTCGGGAGACTGTAGCTCATCCAAAACACAAGATGCTGCAGAATGGAGATACAGCACACGCACACACACTCACACACTCACACACTCACACGGACAAACAATGATTGATTACCAGGACACCCTGTGTTCTTCGGTAAACCAAACTAAAAGTATCACAACAAATCAACAGTTTTAATTTGAAATAAAAATGACAAAACAAAAGTAACGACTTTGTCTTGACATGAGCAATGTCCCAGACAAAGGTGAAGCGACACTCTGAAGATTTCGGTGGCTAGTGACGGCAAAAGTCGACTTTGGGTTCAAAATAAACAATCTTACAATTCTCTGGTGCTTCTATCTCTTTTGTTTATCAAATATTGTAGCACCCTGAGTTGCAGAGGCGGTCGTAATTGTTTTTCAGAAATCTCAGTTTTCTCAAAAGGAAAGTTTTTGTAAACATGTTTTCGAAAAGGAGAAATGCGGGTTTAGCAGGTCAGTTGTTTAGCAGACTGAACCTTCGCCATAGTGCCTCTTATTTGTAACTCTTCATAGCTTGATAATTCAAACAATTAATTCAATTAATGAATTCAGGAAAACCACTGTCAAATAGAACTATCAATTAGAGGTTACCTTGAAAACAATATGCTCAAAGCACAACAAAATATATTTTTAATTTCATCTGACTGACCCTCACCCTTAAATTTCATTGATAGAAAAACAAAAAATATCTTAGATGAAGGTAATTCACTGTGGTAGGCTATAATCAGAATCAACAACTCGCCGCTTTCTCTCAGCTGCATCTCCTTTGCCCTTTGCCCTTTGTGCAATTGTTTTTTCACTAACTGAAGGTGGATTCATACCTCGGGATCCGGACGAAATCGGTCCGTCCTTACCAAACGTTGTCTCCGGTACTTGACTTCATACCTCCGTCCGGTTTCAGCGTTGTTATGGATGTTATGCAATACATCCTCTAGAGGGCAGTGAATGTCGTGTCGCAAATTACCGGCATCGACAATCACAAACATTGCATATTTAGAGGAGATGATTTTTTCTTTTGCGTCATCCAAAATCTGCAAGTTTTACTTCGGACTCTACACCAACGCCTCGATTTCCGGTGGTATTGCTCCGTTTCTCCCCCGGAGCACTCCGGATTCGTAAGCTCAGAGGCGACGGACACACCGACGGACGAAACGACCTCCGGGACCGGACAAAAGGGTCCCTATCCGTGTTTACCCTAGGGTGTGAATGGGCCTTAACGAAGAAACACTGCTGAATAAAACGCAAACGAAACGATATGCTCAGCTCACGCATTCAGCTAGGCATCTTTTTATTTTTCAACTTTATCTCAAACCAGCCCAACAACATATTATCTTCTCGATTATGACTATTGACCCCGAGCTCGTGATGAAGTGGGCCCCCGAGATGGGCTGAGCTGGGGGGGATCACAGGGGACCTATGGACCAGTAATCCCGGATCAGCACCCCTCTATCTTAAAGAGAAGATCACTGCGGGGTCAGGACCTCTCGCCCTGCCTTCTAATTCCCTCTAAACTAGCTGGGATTGATTCCTCTGGCATTCAGTACAGGCCCCCCGTCTGCCTGCCTTCAATGCAATAGCCATCTTTTAAAACCGCTTCAAAGTCTTTGAGTGCGGATGCTGCTGGCCGCGCGGACGGTGTGACCCACATTCCGTCTACCCTCCGCCCTCCTCGTTCACTTTGGCGCCGTGCTCTCATCCCAGCCCCAACAGGCTCTGCCAGTTTTATTGGCAGACATCACACCACAGCCCACATATCTATCATTCCCTTTCCCGGGAGAGGAGCTCTGTAGCACACCTTCACCGTGACCCCCCCCGCCAGGTGAGACATCTCCACTGCTAGCACTAGGAATAATGTTCAAAAATACAGGACATATACAGGAGTCGTACTAAGGGATGTGTGATAAATATCTCTCCCATATCGGCCGTTAATTGGAAATGGACTTTCTTTCTTTCTTCCTTCCTTCCTTCTGCCCTGCTATTAACCGTTTAGTAATTGAGACGATTTTCCACCACAGTTACCTTGAGTTCTAATACAGATTATTAACGAGCAAGTTGGGGCTAGGGAAGTCTAAAGGTAGTCTGCAGACTTCGGGGACATCGATCCAAATAAGAAAAAAATAAAAGTACAATGCTCTATATAATGCATTCTGTATTTTAACTTTCTGAGAGTTCACCGATTGATGTTTTGCTTCATTTTCTACCATCTCATCGGTGTGACGTCGAATAGAAGTGCTTCCTCAAAATTACACACTTCATATCTGGGCCGTGTCCTTAGAGGTCCATCTGACACCCTTCCATTTATCCCGCAGTCGAGCTACCCATGAACCGCTGGCTGTCTGCGTGTGATAGACACAGGCATTTGTCGCATTAAAAATTCACAGAGAGATGGAATCGGAATTTAAGTGAGTCACTGAAACTGCTGAGGAGTTGGAAGAGTATCTCCCTTCCGTTCACTCTCCTCGTCTCTCTCCCTCCCTATCGCTCTCCATCTCTCGATGGCTCTCTCTCTCCCTCCCTCCCTCCCTCCCTCCCTCCCACTCACTAGCTCCCGGGCACATTGCATATCCTTTCGTCCAGCAGCGAAGAAGAAGGACAGAGCGACGCAGGCTAAAAAGACATTGACACAGATAAGAGATCTGGGAGTGGCGCGGACTCAAGACAATGGATCAGTCTAACCTTGAACATTCTAAGGAAATAGGCGGGAATCAGCAGGGGGGGTGTCAGGGTAGGGGGGGGGGGGGGGGCTGTGGCTGTGGATTCAGAGCAGCCCGAGTACCAAACCACCGGGCGACCACCAGGAAGAGGAGACTGGATCAATACGGAGGTTTCGTGTCTGAGTGGTGAACGTCCTCTGTGCCTGACCGACGAGATAAAAGCTAGGTTTCAGTTTTTTGTTTTTTTTAACTAAGAGAAGACGAATGATTGATCTTTGCACAGTAATACAGTGTCATAAGATATGACAGCAGGTTATGCAACATGTCATGTAAACTGACCTGTAAATCTGATGACAGGATTTTATTTTGTCTATGGTCACAATCTGAACAGGACCACGAGTTATCTCCATATCTTGTTGCATTATCATTCTATTGTTGTGTGACCCCAGGAGATTGCAGGGGCAACAACATTTCGCCTGTCCACCATGCAGGAGTGTCCTTGAGCTAGGGCCTCAAACCATCACTTTTTGTCAGGTTAACTATATATGTACTCAAGTCATTTATGTTCATATGTTTTAGTGATAATGACAAATTCATTCATCTGTCATACTTTCATTCAGTCATAATATCCGCAAGTCTTATACTAACATATATTCCATAGTCGGGTGAGGACAGGATGTGAAAAGCTTGATCATCCTGAAACAAAACATGGATCTCAAATCATAGTATGTGAAACCCTTAGTGTCTTATCTTACCCCTAAGATCTTGTGAACTGACAGGATTGGCTGCATTGGTAGGGCTACCCATGCAGCCAATCAGTCCGTTCACAAGATCTAAATCAGAATATATTGAGGAAGCAAGTGGCAAGTTGCAGTCCAGCTTAGTTTCTGGATGTTATCTTGATAGTGGGATGAGCCACCTAGCCCCTTATGATCTGCAGACTCCCTCTGCTTATTAAAAAAACATGCTAAAACCCATCACTTCCATAAGATGGGTTTCTGGCCTGCACAGTCTCCTGCTGTGCACTTGACTGCTACACATAATTTAACAACTACCACCCTTCATTTCTGATCCCTGTAGCCACCGTCTACTCTCTGTAGTTAGTGTTTCTCTTTTCGATTTGGTCACGCAGCGCTGATTTACTGGTTTCAGTATTGATTCCATACTTTCCTTGTTCTAAGCCCCACCGGTAATTCGCTTCAGTAAAAGAGCATCCGCTTACTGAAGTGTAGTGTATTGTCGTGTGTAAAGAATCCCAAAAGAAAACCGTAATGGTGGCACTGAAAATAAAAGTTTGTATTAGATTGTGTGTTGTGATGCAAGACAGAGAGGTTGAACAGTACCATGTTAAGTTACAAGGATATTATGTATGATGGCAGCATGCCACACAAACGCTGGCTTTGCATCAAACTTGGCAAATAAAACAAATTCATTAATTGCAGATCCCTTTGAGAATAAGATGCTACCTAAAAATATAATCTTAAGTTTTTACCGTAATATTAAATAGTTCCACATTCAGAAAGTCCGTGATTTTAGCTATAAGCAACCCAAGACAATAGAATTGTGTACAACGCATCCATACATTAATTCATCCAGACGCTATACCGTTTACTTACCCAGAGATAGTGGCCGTAAATGACCATGTCGGTGTACTCAGCCTTGGTCTTATCGTCTGCACTCCTACAGCCTCATAAACACGTCACAATAACCCGCTAAGTTCCCCCATTTACAAACGCAAACAGACAAACAAACGATTAACGATTTCAGCTGTCGCCGTGCCGCCCCGTGCCCCTGGGACGGACACGTTCAGTTAAAGCTCTCCAATGGAGCGAGGGACATTAGATTCCTCCGTCTCACGGCTGTTCCACGCTCCTTGGCCCTGTTGTGCCGAACCGCTCGTGCAGAACTCACTTACCGAGGCTACTTGAACTGTATCCCCCTGGGCTGACACCATGGCAGACCTGTGAAACCCCTTCCCGACGCCGTCAACCTCCCGAATGGGTCTCCATTCTGGAAACGGTCCTAACGCTGGGTACCGCGTACCGTGTGTTTGATGTAAATGGACAGAAACGGAAACGGACACCGAAAAGGGGCACGCGAGGCTTGTCCTTTATCATCAGTCTGGTTACATGGTAACCACTGGTACATCGTGACCACTAGCGTGGCCTATCTCGGGGCCCTGTACACGGCTGGTACTTTTTTCGAGGGCCTCTATATTCTCTCAGTTGTTTCCTAGACAACGCACAGTGCCCGCAACCTTTTTAAGAGGGCTCTTAATTTTTCTGTGAGGCAGGGGTCCTAAGCAAGATCGTTTGCGATAGGGAACACAGTGGACACCGGGATTGTAGATTATTTTAGGCTACTTGAACTCAATCCCCTCTGGGTTATGGCATTGTAGAACTGTGAAACAGCAACCCCCCCCCCACCCTCCCTCTCCTCTTCCTCTCAGTCGGTCCTCATGCTGTCAGCGTAACGCATTGTGTGTGTGTGTGTGTGTGTGTGTGTGTGTGTGTGTGTGTGTGTGTGTGTGTGTGTGTGTGTGTGTGTGTGTCCACACAGGCCATACCTTGCCCCTTCACAGGGCAGAGCCCGAGTCTCTCCCTACCCCACCACGATAGCCCGTAAAGACTGACGACAGGATGAATGACCATGCGACCGAGCAGCACTGACTCCCGCTGGGTACTTTTTGGGATCTGATGTGACGGCTTCTCCGAGTGTACGACGCTGTTATGGACACCGAACCGAAGGGATAACATCGGATGAGACATGAGAAGGAGGCGGAGTACCACTTGGGAAAAGCTCTGCCGGAACACCTGCCCGATTTATTTTAGAAATCCGTAAGAACAAACGCAAAAGACCAAAACAAACAAAAAAAAAAAATGGTATGCCTCCACAAAAACAGTTCCTATAAACGAGAGAGTCTGACACTTTCCCCTATAGAAAAAACCCCATTGAAACACAAACAGATAAAGAGAAATATGTATAGCTTGGGGCCATGATTCTAAAACAAACGAAAGACAGTGCCCATTTGCTATGATTTATACATCAAATGATAAACTAGTAATACATATTGCTATGTGCAAACATTATTTTCTTCCAGATCTGTGTACCTGCCACGGGAGCTGTTTAACACTGAAGGCTTCTCTAAATGAAAGCTTTTAAGGCAGCACAAATAACGTATTTAGCACTGACACATTACAGATATGTCCATTAGACGACAGCAATTTGTTAGATTTTCCTTTTGATTGATATTTTTTATGTATTCCTTTGTTTATATAGAAAAGGTCATGCTGTAAGTTCTGTATATTTTTAAATAGCAATTAAGTGTCGATGAAGCGTTCTTGCATGCCAATTTTCTTGGAAAAACAACACAAACGGAATGAAATGCCACAGTTTGACTTGAATGCTCCATGTTCCCATCCATACACTCCCCCCAATATCAGACCGACACACCAATAGTGTCGGCCTGCCTCACGGATCACAGCCCCTACCCTCCCCCCCCCCCACACTCTCTCCTGGTCTTCCATGCTCAACCATCGGAAAGCTGAGTTCTTTATCAAAGCCAAGACCATGAACTGCCATGATGTTTGCATAGGTTTGCAGTATAATGGACTCGGTGACATGGCCGACAGAATGTTTGCGGAGGAGCTTCCCGGAGCCAAGCACAGCAGGCGTGTCAGCCCCTGTTATGGCGGTCGGTGGTGGGGGGGGGGGGGGGGGGCTGTCAAGCTTGAAATGTCAGCTTCCTGATCGGGTCTGACAGCGAACTCTGGAAGAGACATGTGGGCCTTGTTGCAGAGCAAGCGCGCAGAGACCTCTCGCCAGTCCAATTGTGACGTACAGTCGGACAGGTTCAAGCGCAACAAAACATTTTTTGAAGTTGTGACTGTTTTGGATTCCGGCAATGCGTGTGGCAACAGTGTTTTGCTGCGTGTTTTTTTTTTTCCGATCAACAGCAAGACCGGTTATATGTTGCTGAGAGTCAGTTATGTTTTGCGATTTTGATTTCTAATGGACTTTATTTTTATTTTTTCTGGAGAAAGTGCCAGAACAAATTGTTGTTAATTAAGACTGCATACGACGGCACATTTATTCTTAAAAGATAATAATTCCTTTGAGTTTCTTTGATATTAGGGACTACTAGGAAAACTATCTGACCAAACACAAGTAACTATTATTACTTTGATTTGTTTTTATAAATCGATTGTGGCAGTGAATTAATTTAAAATCACGGACACAGTTTGACAATGCCATCTATTTAAAGCTTCACAGATATTTGATTAGTCCTTGATTGGTGAAAAATATACTCTATACATAAGCAATGTGTCATCGTACAAAGAACAGGAATTAATTGAGCTTCCCTTGAACAAACTTTGACTTTTGACCACCAGCAAAAAGCTCCTCACAAATGACATTCATGTGAGGAAGTGCTCATGAGGAAATGGTGCTGCGGAACCAGCTCACTAAAGTTATAAAACAGGAATGGAATAAAAGCAGTACAGTGTCACGGTCAGTGCTGGGGGGGGGGGGGGGGGGGGGCAGAAAAATAAGGAACAATTTCTCTGTAAATATTCCAATTAAAAGGCTTTGAACATAGAAAACGAATCTCAGCATCACAAACTGGCTTGGTTATTACTAATAACTAGAGCGACAACAATGACAAAAGGACATGAGAAATATAATGCCCTGACAAGGGAATATAGGAAGTAAATATGTATGGGGAGAGACTGATCAGAGAACAGGGTGCAGCTGGGAAGATTGGTAAGGACACTCAGGTGAGGGGAATAAAGTGATTGCAGATGGGCGTGGCAGGATATTGGAAGTTAGGGGAAAAGTCTAAGGACATCTGGTGGACAGGTGGAGAATGGGAACTAAATAACATAAATACAGGGTCAGACTACAGAGGCTGAAAATTGAAGAATCAGTGCAACAATGAAGAAAAAATGATTTACAACAAATCAATCCAAAGTATATTCTTCATGATAGGCCTATCAAAGAAATACAGTACTAGGGAACCAGACTGACGCACAAATACTAGTGTTGGATCTTAAACAAATTAAGGTCGTGACTTGTGGCTGTGTTACAGACCCCACAAGGTCGTACTTATTTGCATGGTCGTACTTAAACCTGCACTTAATTATTATACAGCAGGGATTTCGTGTGGCACAGGGATTCAATTATGTTAAAGAAGAGGTGCTTCACACTCTTAGCCTTCAAAAATCCACCATAGCACACATAATTACATTAAGGTTTATTTAAAACCTGCTTGAATTAGCCATAGCCAATTGCAATCTAGACACTGGTGTTCAAAAGTAAATTATCCAAAAGTGATGGATGCCGCAATGGAAAACTGTTAAAAATAACTGAAGAAAAAGTGATGGCTACAGTGCAAAAAAGTTACATAGTGCAGGTTTAACATAAGACCTTTTCAAGAATTACCCCCAGTCCCTGTGGCATTTCGGAAAACTTCCAACCCACTGACCAAAAGACAGAAAAAGCCCACAAATCTTGGACAATCTTATGTTTCCTGCTTCAGCCCCAGCCAGTCAGCCTGAGGGTAGGCCACTTACTTTGGGAAGCAGGAAACCCAGGCATGGCTTGAATGCATCTGAGGTGAAATAGAAGAGAGGGCTAAGCACCTAGCTAGCAATTCATAATTGCGGAACGTATATAATTTATATTATAATTTGTAGTCGTAATCGTGTGCACTATTGATCCAAATAATAAATAATAGTAACATGTCATATAGTATGATTTGTCATATTTCAAGACATCACATAAATGTTGATTTTCTTAGAGCTTCATAAGGATACTGCTATGGTCAGGTCAATAAGTTTAATTTTAATAAGCAAGAGGGCATTTTATTTGGCTAAACTTCAATGTCCAAAGTTGAGCTGATTACCAGTGGGGTTCAAACCATTAACTCGATGCCATGCCATGCCACAAAGCCAAGTGACAAGGTGACTGTATTCTATGATCAAAACATATTGTTGGTTGAAATATTAAAGCTCAGCTTTCATAAAAGCTGAGATGCCACTCTATTACTCTTCAAACACATACTTGGCATTCTGTATTATTATTATAGGACTTGACTGTGCATCACAGTCAAGTCCAACAAACACACAACACACACACACTGAAAATGAGTCGCTGCCTTTGTGAATCACAGTGACCCCATCTCAGACATCTGTGGGACTTGATGTTGAAATTGCGGACACATTTTCACACACTTGCCTTGTGGGAGCGTAGCAGTAGACTCCAGTAGGATGCTACCGCCTACATTGTAATGCCATATGTCAACAGTCTCCAGAAGTGATTTTTTCGCTTTACATCTGTTTCACTGTGGGGGCTGCAAGTAAAATAAGACACATGTACAATATTTGCTCTCCTGAAGCTATCCTGTGGACCAGGGGCTATTTTGTTGTTTAGACCGGAAGTAAGATATTCAGACAGGATGTGAAAGTAAAAAATCCACATACACTTTTGAAAATATTGAGAAGGCATCCTGCGAATGTTATTCAGACAACAGTGTATACAATTATTTAATTTCTTACCAAGGTTATTTAAAGATATGGGAAACGCACAAGCATGGATAATTGATGTATTAAAAGTTACTGTGCAATATATTTGTATAAAATTAGAGACAAAATGAGAAATGTGAAAGTTATTTATTGTCAAAAAGATACCGAATGGAATTTGGCACTGACCTTGTCTTCAATTAAAAAACAAATTCCTGACTTAGAATTTATAGGGGATAATCAAAGCTAACAATTTAATATGGAAGCCTCTCCCTAAAGAGACAGGTAGATAATGTCTATTCATACTGACTCTAAATGAGAGTGAGTAACGATACGCATAAAAATAAAAAGCCAAAAGGACAGTGTGAAGGAATTGAAGATACTGATAGAAAGGAGGCAAAATGAGGTCCAAAATTAAGGAATAAACTAAATTGACCAAAAAATGTAGTTTTCCTAAAAAAAAATTCTCTTGTTGTCGCAAACTTGTTTGTGGTTTTAGTCACAATTCCCACAATATTTCATAAAATAATGGGTATGATACATTGCGTATCCCCAGTTCCTGACCTCAAACAAACCATGACCTCAACTCTCTCCAACCAAATACAGAACCATCTGAAACAGTTTACCTATCCTTAATCAGCCTTTAATCTAATCTAAACCTAAACTTTGTCGTTGGTGTTTTGGAATACAATTAAATTCTCTACCACTGAATCTCAAAAAGACCACGTTCTTGCCCATTACTCTCTACCCCTCATGATATACCAGCCAGTTTGCACCTATAGTTCACAGTGTGGCATGAAACTCTTAAGACAGGCATGTCGCAATGGAACAGGATATCAGGGCATTACCGAACGTAGGCGGAAGACGCTAGGAATTGGTATTGATCCGAGCAGGGGGTGGGTTGATTTGTGATAGTACGTAAGTGCCAACAGCGTCATCAATATTAATCATGTTCGGAAATGAATGCACACCCGCCCAGATTTGCTTTCACTTTCTTCCCGACAAAAACAAGGTAATAGTCGGAAGTGTATAACAAACAATTCCACGATTAAAAAAATGAAACGTCTCGTTGAATCCGACTTGATGAATGCAGCGTTTATGGTCAATTTAGCTATATACATTGAAAGACATTTCACCAATCAATCGTTACTCCATTTATATGTTTTTTCCCATCTGGACACGTTAATTAAGACATTTATACCTACTAGTTGCCACTCCCTGAAGTCATCACTTCACTCAAAAGATAAAATCTGTATATTCTGTTGACAGGGATTTGATTGGACATAGAGAGAGAGAGAGAGAGAGCAAGAGCGAGAGCGAGAGCGAGAGAACAGGAGTAAGGGGGAGAGAAGGGAGTGAAGGAGAAAGTCATGGGAAGAGAGGGGAGGAGGGACAGCTAGGGGGACATATGTTTTTAAGGAACCTGTGGCTTTCATCGTGTGTGTTTGACCTTGCATCAGCTACGTTCTCTCTCTCTCTCTCTCTCTCTCTATCTCTCTCTTTCTCCCCCCCTCTCTCTCCCACTCCCTCTCCCTCTCCCCCTCCCTCTCCCTCTCTCTCTCTCTCTCTCTCACTCGTGTGTCGCCTGTGGCATAAACAACAGGAAGTGATGCTTATACACTGCACTGTTCAAAAAGAGCATCATTGTACTCCACACAGGAGACACAAACAAACACACACACACACACACACACACACACACACACAGACTTGCATCACCAACACACAAATGCAAATGCAGGCCAACACTGGATTCTTTCGCACACACACACACACACACACACACACACACACACACACACACACACACACACACACACACACATATATCAAGCCCCAACTGTGCAAACACACACACACACACAGAGTCCTTCACAAGCAAATCCTTTGTGCTGGTTTCCGTATTACCTCGCTTCAGGCCATGGAGGAAGAAAGGGACTGCAGCAGCCCGCTCTAGCCTTGGTCCGGCACACACAGGGTCAGCCTTCAGATACGCACGGCTAACCCCCCCCCCCCCCCCATACAACCACCCACCCACCCACCCACAGGCATGCTCACACACCTATCCCTGCCTCAGTGGACTGTGTGTGTGTCAGGGATGCTTCAGCCGGCATCGCTCAGCGCCTACATAACAAATACACTGGGCTGCATCTGTTGTAGGTAGGAGAAAACACACACACACTGATACACGTCGCCCTGGCCCCCTTAAGGGTGGATGCCGCTTTCTTTGTTTTTGCTTTGTCTTTCGTATCAACACTAACTGCGTCGGCGTGCCGGGGTTTTTCCGATGGTGTTGAAAGAGTCCATTTTTTCACTAATGGCTCTCTTGCTCTTTCTCTCTTGTTGTTCATACCCCCCCCCCCCCCCCCTGCCCCTCCCCCCCCCCCCCCAACTCCTTCCCCCCCACCTCACCAACAAACAAAATCGTTCTCTCTTCATCGTCCTCCGTTGCTCTGTTCTGCAGAGAAAACACCAAACAATTCTTCCTCCTCCTTCTGTCCAACGTTCAGATCACATTACTCACCCCCACCCCTCCAATCCCTGTTTCTTTGTCAACTCCCCCTCCCTCTCTGCTCCCTCTATCGCTGTTCTCCTTCCAGAGCTTTGAGCTCTACCATACCCAGTGGAGTAAGAGAGGTGAGAATGGAGAGGGTGAGGGATGGAGAGATCAGCAGCCAGTGAGAGAGGGGACAGAGAGAGACCGATGGAGAGATGGTTGATACAAAAAGACAGAGAAGACACACACACACAGAGAGAGAGAGAGAGAGAGAGAGAGAGAGAGAGAGAGAGAGAGAGAGAGAGAGAGAGAGAGAGAGAGAGAGAGAGAGAGAGAGAGAGAGAGAGAGAGAGAGAGAGAGAGAGAGAGAGAGAGAGAGAGAGAGAGAGAGAGAGAGAGAGAGAGAGAGAGAGAGAGAGAGAGAGAGAGAGAGAGAGAGAGAGAGAGAGAGAGAGAGAGAGAGAGAGAGAGAGATCTGGCACAGATGTTGGAATCTGATTGGCAGACTGGACGGCCAGCTAAGTGAAGTGGGGTCCAGGACCAACCACTAGAGTGCAAAACGACTTAAGGAACCGCTCCCAGACGCCCCTTCCTCCCCGCGCTCTTCATCTCCCAACGCTCTTCCTCAGTCCAGTGCGTCTCCTCACTTCCCCGCGGTTCTAATATTGGGGCGATTCTGAAGTAATTTCTTTGGGGATATCATAAAAAACAATATAGGCTGACCGATTAGATCTGACAGCACATTTCACAGAAGAGAAGATTGCCAATGATTTGGTGCTGCACAAATGGTTTTGATAGAATGTAAACACGAGGAAATTAACTCAAAGCGCATGCATCAGTGGCATCAATGTGTTTCCTTCATCCCTCATTTTGCTGCAGATTCTTTTTCCATTCTTTCGCATTCATCCAATCCTGCTTCTTCCTCCTTCTAACCATCAGTCTACTCTCTCTCCATCCCACTCTTCGCCAGCCCACGCGCTCTCTCTCTCTCTCTCGCTCTCTGATTTTCTCACTCTCCCTTTTTGCCAGGCTCTCCATCTATCATTCTATTTATATCTCTCTTTTATTGGTCTGTCATTCCATCCATGTAGCTCTCATTTATTCAGCAACATACTATTGCATTACCTCTCTCTTTGCTTCACCAGCCCATAACTATCTTTATAACTATCTATGTATCGGTCTGTCTGTCTAACCATCCATCTATGTCAATGTTTATCGTTCTGGTCACAAGCCTATGACTATCTATTTAAATATCTAGATCCGTCTGTCTATCTATGTAAATGTATATCTGTATTTTCTTCCATCTCTAATTATTCCCCAGACTATCATTCTCTTGCTATCTCTGTCTAGATTTCTGTCTGTCTGTCTGTCTGTCTGTCTGTCTGTCTGTCTGTCTGTCTGTCTGTCTGTCTGTCTGTCTGTCTGTCTGTCTGTCTGTCTGTCTGTCTGTCTGTCTGTCTGTCTGTCTGTCTGTCTGTCTGTCTGTCTGTCTGTCTGTCTGTCTGTCTGTCTGTCTGCTTGCCTGCCTGCCTGTCTGTCTGTCTATCCATCCTTCCAAGGGTCCAAATGTTTTGGGCTAGGTCTGGTCTATCTATCTATATATCTACTTTGCTAGAACCGCATACAGCATCAATAATTTGATGTTTGGAGACCGACAGGTAACCGACAGAAAATATTAACCTCACAGCACCAAAAGGTTAATTTCAGTTGGATTGCTTAATTGTGTACATACAATTCAGCCAACGGAAGGCAAATATTGGAAGATGCATGTCTTCTAGAAAAAAACAAAAAAGTGGGCGTATTGAAGCACAATAGGGACCCCTACTGATGGTTAACAGTACTGCAACAGAAAATAAAAATAAATATTATTTTTTGTTACAGTAAACTTGGCTGTTCTGTCTTAAAATATACAGACAACCACACTGCCATGGCCAGTGGCCATGCTACCACTGTGGAATAAAAATATATATGCTATTCAACAATGTTAGTTGTTGGAGGAAAAGCGCTCGATATGCTGGATCCATAGGCATTCGTACATTTGAGGCAGCCACAACTGTGGAGAGGCAGGGAGAGAGGTAGGTTCCCATGCTAGTCCTTCTGTCACTTCTTTGGCTAAGGCTGCTGCAATGTGTTGTGTACTGAGGGAGGTAGCTTGTCTGTCTCCAGCAACTGAACCTGCGATGCATTCCCATGCATAATGTATTTCTATGGAGTTGTCTTCAAACTTCCCCAGCCAATGCAGAAACAAGGTCTGAATTCTGAGTAAAAGATAAAAAATGTTGTTTACACCTTTGCCTGTCAAAATTGTAAACGGCTAATTGTTCCAAATTCAAACGCAGCCAGTATTCACCTACCATGTCTGATAGGTAAATATTGCATTGATAATTTATTTGGACATTCTGTGAATTAAGAAGAAAAGGGCAAGTTTTCAAATGAACCGATCTCCACTCAAGAGTCAATCTACCGTCTGGGTTTATGCTGGAGCCTTCAACACAAGTCCGTACGAGGGGGGCGACGGACAGACAGACAGGCAAACAGCTTTTGTCAGTTGACGGCTGAAGCTCCTGTTAGCATGTGTCGGCTACAATTGGTTTTGCTAGCCTTGCGAGACGCCAGAGACAACAAGGAGGGGTGAATGCGGATGGCGTGAGAGATGGACTCACTGCATTCTGAAGACACATCACACAGCGGAACACTACTGAGGAACATCAACCCATCCAGGGCTACGTACACAACACTCACATGTACACACACACATACTCTCACGTGTATACACACACTGGCTGATGCACAAATTTAGCCGCATAACACAAACACACACACACACACAATGTACAGATATGCATGTGTACGTGCAGACTCTGGTGTCATGTCGTTCTTATGCATATTGCAGAAGAGAGAGACAGAGCACAGAAGTCATTAAGGCCATACTATTGTGTGTAAACCACCAGCGAACAAGACATTACTATAGTGAACGTCTCTTTCCACCCTACTCATCCAAATGCCTCGTGCTTATAGGGAACATACTGGGAGATGACATGCATTGTGAAGCATATTATTGCATGAGCGAGTGTGGCATAAATGCATAAATCTGCGTATTAAGAGGATAGGTCACATTGAATGCAGTAGCAGTGGCTTGTTGTCATGCGAGTGTGATACATCGATGGAGAAACCCCTAGGAACGATTGCAAGTAGTAGGACTAGGTTAACGATGATGATGAGTATTATTAATGATGTTGTTCATGTCGTAACTAATAAAACAAATAATATAATTATTCAAACACCTCTCAAGAGCTTCACTTGAAGACGGGACACAAATGTTTAGCACAAAAGGGAAATACAATGATTAAAAGTAATAAAAGGAAGTACTTAAAGTTTGTATTAGTCAAATATAAAAGGACTAAAAAGGAGACAAAGAAAACCTGCTGACGTTAGGACCACTGGGGAGGAATTACTTTTGGGACTTGTAGGCAGACACAATATAAAAGCAGCTGATAAAAAACAGCTAATTACCTTTGTCGTTTCAAGAGCCTTCAGCCTCAAATGTACTGGGGAAGGCTGGTCTGGTTCTCGTTGACAGGATGCCTTTGAATATCTAGTATCAAACAGAAGGACTGATGTTCAGTTTGATTACACAAAAATATAGGAAGTTGGTCTGTATGTATATCTATAGATATAGATAAACTTGCATAGACATGGCCAGCCCCATGTGGGAATCGAACTGCTGGCAGTATTAAAGCCAAGGTCAGGATCCAGAGATATAATATAAGTGGAATTGCCTCTACTCAGTTTAGTAAGCGCTAGCAATAAAAGGTACAATCTTAAAGTCTGTGTAAACTGAAAGTGGCATGCATGGCGCAAACTACTCTGTGCCCCTGGTGCTTTTCCTACCGGGCATCTGGTGTGGTGTTCCCGTCAAGGGATTTATCAACGCTTTGGCAAAAGGCACCCATCTGTATGGGAGAGAAGGTGTGCTACCTGAGACTTTCCCCGAGGGGACGTTCAATCTCCCATTCAGGAGAGTGAGGGAGGACAGCCAGGGCCGTTAGGGAGAGTAAGGCCCAATCCCATTTCTACCCCTTACCCCTTCCCCATACCCCTTCAAAACAAGGGGGAGTAGTAAGGGGAAGGGGTAAGGGGTAGAAATGGGATTGGGCCTACAAATGGGATTGGGCCTAAAACAAACAGTAAAACGGGCTTCCCAGTTACCCAGTTCAGAGAAGATAAGCCCAGCAGGACTCCTGAAAGCCCGGTTGGAGCTGGTACCTCGCGATTGAGTCGAGTCGAGCCTCAGTGCTGGCTTCAAGGTTTAGCAGTACGACAGAACTAGGATGTGTCAACTGGGGCTGTGTCACACTGTTAATATGCACATTGCACTTGAATGCCCAGAACAGGACTTTTCTTATTGGATGGAAATAATGGATAGTAAGAGGACTTGCGTTCTAAACTGTGCTAATATGCATCTCAGTTTCAGTTTCATGTTTCCACTTCCAGACTACAGCATTCTAACTCACTATGATGCGTGCATTTTTTATTCTCAGGCAGAGAATAAAACAATTGAAGCATTAAAATAAAGAAATTTAAAAAAGAAAGCTACATCTTTGTGTTATTTTTTAATCATTTTGTAAATAGAAACATTAAGCCAATGAGCAGCATGGTACAATGTTCCATACAGCTCATGGAGGCATGCCATCAAAATGAGTTCGGTGTCACTTCTGTGATAGATAATCGTACATTGAAGTGCCTCTAGATTTGTTTTTTTGCCTGTCGTGCCCGGTGAGTAATAGTATAGTTTATAATATGTCCAGACAGACTTAATGAGGCCTAGCCTCTGTTTTGTTTCGAGAATATCTTTATGGACCAGCACACAGATGTTGTTCTGGTGGACTTCTGCCAGCCCAGCCACAGTTCTTTCGCTTATTCAAATCGCTCGATTGACTTTATCGAAAATGTTTTGATAAAGTGTCTATGTTTTACCTTTCCTCTAAGATGATCGCACCGTGGTCACCGAGAATTTGCTAAATAAATGTCATAAATTCGAGGGAGAGAGCCATAGAATGATTTTATTAAATACATTTCATAAATTCTGTCCTTGATTTTTGTTAGATGGTGGCCATAGTATCTAACTGTACCTCATCTTTCCAAGCTTAAATAAACCTAGGATAAAGTTATATTGCCTCACCTAAATAACGGCAGGCTTTAGGTGAGATCAGTTGGAAATGACCCCATTATACTCTTATATTGAGTTAGATGTGGCAGGGAAAACACTGCGGAAGCTTAAACGTTTCACTTTGGTGTGAGCAGCCCAAATGTATTTTGCCTGAATTCAAAACTATCGTTTAGTGCTTTTGCCTCCTCTCTCTCTCGCTCCCTCTTTCTCTCTGCCTGACTAATCCTCCCACGCTGGTGGCAGGAAAAAGGAGAAAGAGAGAGAGCCAGAGAAAGAGACAGAGTGAGAGAGACAGAGAGAGAGACAGAGAGAGAGAGCGGAAGCCAGAGAGAGGGAGCGGAAGCCAGAGAGAGAGAGCGAGCCAGAGAGAGAGAGATAGAGAAAGAGAGAGAGAGCGAAAGTGAGAGCGAGAGAGAGAAAGATAGAGCCAGAGAGAGAGAGAGAACACATGACGGAACGAGAGAAAGGCGGGAGGTGGCACAGACTGCACAAAATGAAATGGGGCCATGCAAGTTAACGAGCAGGTGTGGGATAGAGAGAGAAGGTGAGAGAGAGAAAAGGTGAGAGGAGGGGAGAGAGGGAGCGAGATGGAGAGATGTGGCTAGGTACTACGAGGCAGAATGAGAGACAGTTTGGGGGGGGGGATAGAGAAGAAGTGAAAGCCATATGGAGGACAGAGGGCGCCCGACTGAACATGTATGGCGGGGGTGGGGTCACGGCGTGTCGTTTCTTAACCTCCTCATCCCGCCCATGGCTGGGTTGCATGCTGGGTAAAGGAGGCCGGGACATGATGTGGGACATGTCTTTTTTTTCGGTGACATTTTTAGATGAAGTTTGGTTAATATAATTTAAATTAATTTCACACATGGCCCTCGTGCCTGTGGGCTGGACTTTTCGGAATGTGTTGAATTTCTCAGGGTTCAAGGGTCAAGGGCTTTGGCTATGCTACTGTATCGCCTCTGGTGCTGTTCTAGAAACATCACTGAGAAGTACAGCCTGGTTCTGTGGTGGCTGAATGAAGTCTGGTGTCATTGGGCATGACTCATTTGTTAGTTTTGTACTGTGTAACTCATGTGATACCAGATATCAAATAATCAACATCATATTGCAACAGCAACCCTTGGGCCTCTCAACGAAATGAAGGTTTACCCTTCAAGCCTCACAATAACTATATTACTTCATCATATGATATCTAATGTTACGATTTCATACGCTCCTTAATCTGACTTTATGAGCTTTTTGGTAATTCTTACTACTTCAACTTCCTCAATTTCTTAACCTGAGCGCTGCCTAACCAAACGCAACATAAATCATCCAACTAAGACATACCATAGCTAACTTCCACAAACCTTCCACAACCCATTCTGCTCGAAACAAAAAAAACAACCCGAGGATAACGAATCAAAATCATAACTTTGTTTGATTTAATTTAACCTCATAAGCCACAACCTGGCCTGCTGTGTATCCATCCAACTCTCTCAACCCTCAAACAACCCAACCTTAACATAACAAAACATACCTATTCAACAGCAGTACCGTTCAATCCTCAGTTGAAGAACAAGAGAGTGCAACCATTCGCCCCAACCTGTTCACTACGTTCAAGTTTCTTAAGAAGTCAACCGATACACCCAACTGCATGTCAACCAACGCCCCGAGTTCAATCTGCTCCATTTCTCATTGCACCGCGTTTGTTTTGGACAGTGTCTGCCTGGCCAATCTTCCTTCTCGATCCTCGGTTTGTCTCAAACCCCTAGCGTCTCCGGTTACCAGAAGGCAGTGGACCTTTGAGACTTTTAAAATCGCACTTTAATGGGTTTTCTCACCAACGCATGGGATATTCAAACAAGCTAAACGTGATGCTCGTAAAACACTCCTGTATGCTTGTAATGCACCCATGGCTTAATGAGCCTGCATGTATAATAAGTTATAACTAAGTTCCACTCACACACGGGAAGGTTTCTTGGGGAGAAAATAAATTGTCATATTAATATTTCCTGCAAAGCAAGGCAGGCGGCCTGTTATTTTTTAATTCCAAGTCAAATAAATAGCTAGGCCTACTTTTCCTTTCTCTTAGTTCCATGATAAGTTTGTTTACCATTTGGAAGCTTACATGATTTATTCGGTTTTATAATTGATGTCATCATTTTGAACGTGTAGAAGAAATGGCAAGCCAAGCATTCCTCATCTGGTATGCCTGCCAGAAAAAAAACTCCCTATCAACGTCTACCCTGAACGTCTACCTTGCCGATAGCGTGATACAAGAAATCATTGGTTCATTGCTTGCTAAAATGTTAAATAATCCATTGTGTGTACATTTGTATATACCATCTGTCTTTGATGTAAATCAGAGTCCCAGCATAAACACAACACGTTTGCCTGCCTGCAAGCAGTGTGTAGGAATGTTCTGCTGTAGAGGTACATCCTGTTCAAAGGGTGTTCAACTCTATGATGAGTTCAGGCAGTTACTGTAGCAGATGTTACAGTCTCGGGGCTGGGTTTACGCTCGGGAAAACGGATGGAATACCGAAGGCAATGCAACACCGTTTGTATTTGGTCCTTGCCGCACATAGACGTGTGAAAATACAAGCTTTGGGGTTCCTGCAACATTTTGTTTTGGTTTGTGATCCATTTATTGGTCGGCATTCATTTATTCAACTATTATTTTGAACAAAAAGCTGTGAACAACATATCCGCAACATTTTGGCCTCAACCATTTCAGAGCTATTTACAGTTACCCCAAACAGCTACCCAAGTAATTATTTTACCCGGCGTGTTGTGTTATGTTGTACGGATAGCAGTCTGAGGTCACCAATAATTAATTGTGGAGTCGTTTTGCTTCCGTTATACAAATAATCCTTTGTACATTATTAAAAAAAAGAACACAATCCGGTAAACTAATGACACGCAATGCTTAGTAGCATGATATATATTAGGGTACAAAGCGATTTTCGGTGAGAACATGATTGAACAGGTTCAAAATCAACAGAGCCATTGAATCAGCGGGACTGTTGAAAATGACCGTGGATATTTGTTCATTTTTCATTGTGTGGAGAAAACGGCGCAATCCAATCACATTTATTGAACCCATTAAACCAGGCCAGCCGTAATAGAACATTCCTAATGAAAGCGAAGGAAAGAAAATGTCCTGAATGAAATAGGATTCATGCCTCGGACCAGTTCTAAGGCACCGCAATAAGGGTGACACAAAGAAAAAGAAGGTAGGGCGAGACATTGGAGGGGGCAAAATTAGCAATGGCCCCCGACATGGTCTATGTTGAAATGAACACCAAATAGCCTATTTTTGGCCCTGTCACGCACAGTGTGCAGGATTTTATCACTCGCGATGCTCCCATCTTCCGTTTGTGTGGTTACTGGTATTAGGCCCTGCATGGTGAGGGTCACAACCCTGGCAAACAAGGAAGGAAACATCTCCGTCCTGCCTCCCTGCTGACTGGATCCTTCCGCCGTCTTCTCGCTTAGCCTAATAAATAACGGCGAGTTGGATTTCTCCACGAGTGGACTACTTGTTACGGGTTGAACACACATGGTAAACATGTGATGTTTGCCATTTCTTTCTCCTTGTGTAATACTTTGCGAATGTGAATGTGATTTCACAAGTTGCCAGATCAAACTGCAAAGGTTGTTCCACTGCACGTGCAAGCAGTAGCCTTCTTCATGTGTCTCACCCACCCCACACTCAAGAAAAGTATCAAATCAAAGTTTCATGAGGAAGCAAGCAATCTAGGGCTATTTATCAGTCTCTCTATCAAAGGAATTTGCTAATTACTGGGTGTGAATGCACGCAATGTGTGGCGTTCAATTGAAAAAAAGATCACATCCGACAAAATTGCTTCATTTGTGGCTGAATAAATAACTATGTACTGAATTGGTGAAAAAACTATAATTTAGATTTTCTTGATGGAAGCCACTTAAATAAAATGGGGTGGCAAATTCCAATGATTTGAATAACTTGAATGATGATCCCTGATGTCAAGGCTAAAAAAATGACTAATAATAATCAGTTATAGTAATTTGTATACTTCAAAGAAAGAAGAGTCTTTTTTTAAACACTGAGCAACACTTAGCCACGCTTTTCATAATTGCGTTGCCTCTCTTTAGATTCTTTCTCTGCCCCTCTTTACCAAACCTTGCTCAGATTCAACGTTGCTTTAAATGAATGTTTTTACGTTACCACGTTGAGCTCATCCATAACTAACCAGGGATCAAAGACGAACAAATTGCAGCGAGCAAACTCAGTTAAGCTCCAAATAAACCACCATTTTCCAAACACTTTATCGTTCTGTTTTTCTTGTTTGAAACATGTTTTTGTCATCTGAGGCTTGCTGACCGAACACCGGATTGAATACAAAGGAGAACGTTAAGGCAAGGTGGCTTCGCTCATAAAGACTGCAGGTGGGGATTATTCAGGATACTTCTTCCTTTTCCTGCATCCCAGGCATCAGCACACCTTAATACGATTTTATTTTTTTTAGAGCTGTCAGTTAAACGCGTTATTAACGGCGTTAACGCAAACCAAATTTAACGGCGTTAAAAAAATTATCGCGCGATTAACGCAATTAGTTTATAAAAAAAAAAAAAAAAAACTTTTTTTTTTTTTTTTTTCTTTGGCTCAAAACAAAGAAGCAGTAGCCTGACTGCTATGTTCAAATTATATTTGTTCAAAGCAGTCGTTTAATTGCACTATAGGCTCTTTTTTTGTATCGTCCTGTTATGATCAGTGTATATGCCAATGTTGTTATCAATAAAAAATCATTTGCACAAGGCAAGCCGATGCACTTCACCATGTTGATAAGAGAATTAAAATGAGAAGAATTATGGGACAAAAAAATCAAGGGATATTTAGCATAGAAAAATAATTTGCGATTAATCGCGATTAATTAGAGTTAACTATGACATTAATGCGATTAATCACGATTAAATATTTTAATCGCTTGACAGCTCTAATTTTTTTCCTTCTCATGTTCGATCCATGCTTTCTTTATTGCATCCAACTGCTGATGGCTATTATTCTTCGTGAAATCTATTTACTCGCAATTTGGTTAATATAACCTGCGCATGAGCAGTAGAATGGTGTATCAACATTGCCAAGATGTTTTAACAGCCGGCAACCCTGCAGACAGGGTGGTTGATGCATCGCATATGAACACACAACATTACCTCTGAGGTTGGTATTTAAAAAATATATTGATTTCCAGGATACTCCATAACATAAATTATCCATTGTTCATGTTGAGGCATTGTGTCCACAAGCATTAGCCTACTGCTATTCCTGGAATAATATTGGCAAAGATGATGAAAACTGAAGTGGCCATCAGGAATGATTCCAAGAATAAATGACCAATGAAATAGGAAAAGAAAACCTCAAGAATAACAGACAAGTAATGCACCACTTACATTGGCACTAATAAAGTTTGCATTGTAATACATTCATACATACTTGTGCCTTCTTGTTAAGAGCACACCTGATTGTTTGTTGAAATAAATATCTAATGGTGAATTTACTTGACAATGCAAGCCTATCGACTGCTACCCATTCAACTGATCTAATACTTGCTACATAAAGCAGCTATAGCTAACAAATGTATTTTAATAAACCATAATATGTCATTAGAGATTATGGAAATTACTAAATCGAATAACTGGTATCTCCGACCAGTCCACAATACTACAGGCAGTATGTTCTCCTTTGAAATTGATGTTCCGGATCGGAAAGTTGTTTTTGGTTTTGGCCTGTCTTTTGTGATTCACTTTTCTCTAATAATCTAGTAAACATTGCACAATATTTTTCCCGGCCAAAAAAGCCCAGAAAGATTTCAAGACTAATGCCACCTGAGCTCTTTTATAACTTGACAACACTAAATAAATTACAAAAGTATACCGTAGCTAACCAACTTACAGCATAGGACTCGCCATAGCTTGTCATTGTTGAATAGAATAACTGCGCACTTCCCAAAATATAACGTTGAGCCCAGCTCGTCTTGCACCCGTTCAATGCCCTCAACCTGGCAACCCGCGTAAGAATCAGGTCTGGGGAGGAAAGGGCGGGCAGAGACAGCTCTCTCCAATATTGTGAATTTCGACTGCAGTACCAATTTTAAATGCTGAGCATCAAAGCTACATACTGTACCCTGTTTTAAGAAGAAGTATATAACAGGCACTTACATCTTGTGTCATTAACATGAAACTCTAACAACCTTAAAAGGTATCTCTAGGGGACACCTTGGTTTGATCGATCTTATCTTTAAAGATGCGTTGGCGTCCCTTCCTTGCATCAACGGAAAGCTATCTGGCTTAGACATGATGGGTGTAAGACATTTTGCAAGGAAAATGTGAACACAAAAAATGCAATAATAAATACAGATGAAAACCTAAGGGTCTCATGACCCAATGCCATCTTCCTGAGAGGGATTAAATATTATTTATAGGGCAGGGGGTAGATTTAAGTTCCTTTCAATGCCTCTCCCTCAATGTAAATGAATCGCTGGGGGGTGTGATGCCTTTCACTGGCTGACTGGACGTATTGGAGAGTTTAAATCCCTCATTTGACTGCTGGAAGCCAGTTAGGCGAGTTGAAACTCGGGCCAAATTAACCGGGAGTGAGCTAGGTTTAAGGAATTGATCTTGATTGACAGCATGCAAATGATGAGCGTTCACAGATTTGATCTAATCATACACTAGTTTGCTAACATAACTTTTGTCAGGGGATTGAACACCCCGTCCGCTCTGCACCTCCTTTGGAAGATATTCTTCGTGATTCTTTCACACCTGTTATTTTTTTTCAGTTTGTTGGCTTTCTTTCCCTTCCAGCACTGTAGCCCATCTTGCCCATTTTGTGCGAGAGGATGATGCATTTAAACACAATCCAGTGCCTCTGCGGAGCCGGGGCGGCTCCATAGATCTATATTACAGAGCCTCTACTGCACTACCATTCTCCATGACTGATTCTGCTCTGCCCACCTCAAAACCTCTCATCCCCAACCCACAATTCCCCATGACTCCTCGCAAGGACAAAAACTCCCCACAAAGAAGTTTCATGGTTCTAATAACCCAGAGTAAAGGGTTTTCTGGGAGTTTCTCATCGGTTAAATAAATACACATGTTTGTGAAGTTCGTATTCATTAATTAGCACATGGAATTCCCTCTGGGGATAAGCAGAGTATTTAATCTTCTGCATTTTGTAAATAGACCAAATAAATATAAATCTTGTCATATCAAGGGCCATTTATTCATGTCTTTGTGTCCGGATCTTGATTTCTTTGTGTGTGAAAGAGACGTTGCCTTTATAAAAGTTGATTTAGTGGGGGTTTGTCTGCGTGAGTCAGTGATAAGTACATCGAGTCGTCAAAGTCTCCCACTGCCAACAATCACAGCAGGTCTTTTAGAAGTTTCCTGCGTAGTTTTCTAACCAGCCCTAATCATCATTGGCGGCTGGGTTTGTTATTTCTGCTTGTCTTACGTTTATGGGAGCTACGGCTTCATGATCAAGACTTTTACTTTGCACCAACAAAAACACAAAAAAAGGTAACGATTTTCGTCAGGTCGGCTTAGCTCCGGAGGGAGACCGGAAGGTTGCTAGTTTGATCCCCGCCTCCTCCTAGCTGACTGTCAGTGTCCCTGAGCAAGACACTGAATCCATACTGCTCCAGATGACCTGGTTGTCACCTTGCATGTTTGACTCTGCTGTGTGTGTGTATATAGATATATATTAATGCGCGCGCGCGTGTGTGTGTGTGTGTGTGTGTGTGTGTGTGTGTGTGTGTGTGTGTGTGTGTGTGTGTGTGTGTGTGTGTGTGTGTGTGTGTGTGTGTGTGTGTGTGTGTGTGTACATACGTTGTGGCAGACGCCAGAGAGGAGTGAGGGGAGTGGTAGGTCTGGCAACCTGCTGGCTCCACCCCCAAGCCTTACATGGACTTCCTCACTTTAACTAGGCGAGCCTGGGGATCATTAAGCAGGGGTGCTTGGGCTTAAAAGAGCTAGCAAACGATAGAGAGGGGGAACTGGAGCTAGAGAGGTGGCTAGGGCTAGCAAAGGACCTGCAGGATCTGTGTGATCGCCTGGCAGCGTGGTACTCCCTCAGAGAGAGGGACAGGTGGAAGGTGTTGGACGGACTGGAGCATAAAAGGAGTACCTAAACCCCACCCTGGGTTTAGGTACTAGGTAAATAAACCATTCTTCTTGGAACTGCTCTGTGTCGTGTCATTTTGTCTACTCAACTTGGTAGCGTGGAAACCCCACACCCACTGGCCCGCTACAACGTGTACCGTCGAATATATATGAATATATATATATATATATATATATATATATATATATATATATATATATATATATATATATATATATTATATGTGTGCATAAATGAAGTCACTTTGGAAAAAGCAGCTGCTAATTGCCCTAAATGTATATGTATAATGTAGCCTATATTAAGAAATTCACAAACACTATTTTGGGTTATTTTTTTCAGCAGTTGTTAATAATAACAATAATAATAATAATAATAATAATAATAATAATAATAATAGGGGCCCGAGGAGGGGAGTGTTACGAGTCTTTCACAAATTTATTTACGCCGGCCTGTCGTTTAGCGTCTCTCCCCTCCCATGGCAGGCGAGGTTGAGGTTGTTATCACCTCCTGTCACAACCCGCCCTCTATCCTCCCCTCTCTGCCCCTGTGTCTCTGTCCTTATCAATGCGCTTGCTGACAGAGTCGGGGCAAGGAGGAAGTGAATGGAGGGGGGTGAAGGAAAAAAAACATCTCAATAGAAAGCAGTCTTCAGAATCCTCCGGCCTGCCCCCCAGTGAAAAACAAACCCACCCTCACACGCTCAAGGCTGCGGCTCCACCATATCTCAGGGTGTCAGGGAGCGCTTGATACGAGCCGTTGGATTTCTGATGGGGTTATTTTCACACAGGGCTTACTTGACAGTGTATATTTCCCCTTTCAGCGTTTTGAGGCTGACCCGGAATAAAGTGATATTTTTTTTAGGGCCGATGGAGAAAGGAAAAGCTGTTTATTCCTATGACTTTGGATGTGGGGTTTTAGGCCTCTGTTATGTTAAGAACTCCATTGGTAAACAAAGGCAAATCAGGCCTCCATGGCCATCTTCAAGTCCCTTCACAAAGTATTTTTGTCATGCCTCAAATCAACAAACACATATTTTTGAAATATGAATATACATTGAGCAGATCCTTTGAGCCAATATCTTTGAGAAAGGGGATAACCTTATTGGATATTGATGATCCTTGGCGATCTCAGCGCTACATGGCTCTGTGTTACTCCGCCCGACACCAGCTCACAGATCAGACAACATAGGGGCTCGGCCAAGAGTTATAGAAGACCATTCAAAATCGAGTGTACATCAGTAACCCCCCACACCTCCAAAACCACAAGCTTGAAGGAGAAATGGAAAGTCAATAGAAAGGTTTCACATTGAAAAGCCACACTTGCCTTTTTGATCAAGCAAAATTGATTACATTGAAGAATAAGAGACGGACTCTCTGCCTGATACCCGAAATAAACATTGGCTTGTTAGCCTTCACTGAGCTTTAAAGTATCCATCACCCTCAAACTGCCTGGCTATCAAGTGGAATGAATCGAGCTAAGATGACGAATACCCGAGTAGCGTTCCTTCCTGACGTGAGCTGCGTGCCTCGAATCGTGCGCTGATAATATTACTGTTACTTCCAGGATTAAGGAGCCAGACTAAAAATATGAACTTCCTTTGACGCACTCTGCAAGATCACAAGAACCCATCCCATGGTTCCTAGGAATCAGAAATCAGATTGTAGTAATTAGTTCGTTATCTGTGCCGACAGTGCACTGACACCAGGAAGAAAAGATTATAAATAGTGTGCAGATAACTTGGTATTATGAATGATAAAAAAAAATCTAAATATTTACCCATTTCTGAGGCATGGGAGGAAACGTTCTTGGAAATTATTTTTGCCTTGCCCCACTTTGTGGCAATAATTAGATGCAGTTTTGATGATGGAGTTTAAAGATAGGACTTTCATTAAGCTTAAATAAATCAATTTAAGAAGGCACAATTAAAATTACCCAGCTATGAACAATTTGAGCCAGCGCACGTATTAGCAATCTGTAATTAAAGCGGAATATGAAACCAGGTTAGTAACGCCTCATTACGTTTCAGGAACCACTTTTGGAAATGTGAATTCTGGGTGGATTCATGAGTGCACTGTTGATAAAAGTTAGTATTCTTAATATAGACATTGACAGAAGCCTGACCAAGATACAAAAAGTAGCATTAGTTGTTAGATCATTTGAATTCATTTGGATTTATTATACAGTGCGTGTGGGGAGGGGAAGGGGAAGTAAAATAATGATTCACTGAGGGACCATGAAGTGGAACATACTGTATATATCTAATATAAAAAAATAGGTTTCCAAGCATATATATATATATATATATATATATATATATACACACACATATATACATAATTATGTATCCGATTCATCCATTTTATTAATATGAAAACCAAATTGTATCTAGAAAATTATTGCTCATTTGTTTCACTCACTCACTGATTATCACAGCGGTTTTCAATCATCTCGAAATCGTGCTGCCATCCACTTAATAAAGACTCACAATAACGACTATGATATACCCTTTCTGATTCACGAGATTCATATTCAAGAGTGTCACATAAGTCCCATCCCTTATGGGCTCATATGAAGGACAATTATGTATTGATTCCCAGGGTGCCATTCTGACCAAGTATGCCGAAAGCACGTAGTGTACAGGCAAGTAAAAAGCAATGACATTCAGTCCTCGCACACTACTACCCGCTCAAATCTGCCGTCAACCCCTCTCCCGTACTGCCATGACGGAGGAAATGATGCGTTAAACATGGCTGGGCCCCTCATTTTATAAAACTGCACTATGAAGGAGGGAAGACATCAACGGAAGAAAGACGAGGGGGAAAAAAAACCTGGCAGAAATGACAACTCGTTATTCACATTTCTCAGAGATTACGAGCCGGTGCTGTTTCATGGGCAGGCTCTGCGACCAGAGGCCATGATGAACACCCACGACAAATCATATGAAATAGACACGAGACGGGACAACCAGGTCACTTATAGAAATGACCTGCCCATATAAAGAGGATGACTAGTCGTTGTGTACATAGAAATGCAGTGAAAGTGGTTAAAGGTAAATAAGTAAATCGCCAACTAACTGAACCACACAATTTTTTCTGCTTTTTGTGGCTGGTCTTGGGTTGTTTTGGTACTGCAAAAACAAATTTTCCTGAAACCGATACATTTGTCAAATGTCTCGGGTGCTCCTGAGGCCAAAGCCGCTGTATCAAGAGGAATAGCTGAAGACGCCGCAGTAATCCTATTTTTCTCTTTTTTTTTTGCTACTGAACTTTTAAAGTTAAGAGGTAATACGTGTAAAGGAAAAGCAATTGTGCGTGGTGTCCTTGGAATTTGTTAAATCATTATCTCTGCATATCTAACAAAATTATGACTTCAATGTCAGCCTGTTTCAAATACCTGTTTTTAATAATGGAACTCAAACATTACAGATATATAATGGTTAAAATGAACTTTTAGTTAATTGTAACTCTTAACTCGCTCTCCATTTACTGTTTAAAGAAAAGGATAGGAGGAGAAGTTAGGCAGTACACTCTTAGGCTGTATATTTTTACTGGACATCACTACATCGTAAACAGAAATGGGCAACTGACCAAGACTCGTCCTGAAGTTGAACCCATTCTGAAGTTTCTATCACCGATGTGAGCAAAAAAAAAAGGAAAATATCTGAAACAATTGGCTGATCTGCTGTTCGTCCACACTGTGGCCCCAAGACCTCCAAGCGAGCTGAACCAATCCCTCTGTCTCCCTGCCAAGTCAGAAGACGACGGTAGACAAAATAAATAATACAACAACTATCCCTAATTGCTCCAGGGGCTGGCGTTTTAAAGAAGTGTCTCGCGCTACCCTGCTGTGCTGCTACGCTGACATGCGGTCATGCCTTTCGGGGCTTTTGAGTCATCCATCAGCCGTGAATAGACAGCGCTATTACAATTACTCCCAATCATTCTGGGCCATGGATGGACCTGGAAGCCTATGCAGAGTCCAATCACATTTGGAGGAAGTTAGCTGGCTTCATTAGGCATCCAACACTTCCAGACACTCCTTTAAAGTCTACTGCGCCTGAATAACTACCAAGCTGGCGCTGTCGAATGTGGGGAAAAACTGATTTTCATCTATACATCTATATAAATACATATCTATATATTTAAATAAAGAGCAGCTGCTCATGCTTAACGGCCAGTTGTAGTACAGACTACTAATATGTGCATGCTTAAAAAAAGATAGATTTTCATTTTTAAGTTGAAGTTGTTTTTACGAGTAAGACTGGACAGAACGCATGGTGCCTTCAGACACGATGGACAAAAAGCCAGAGTGTTTGTTGTGCAGACAGCAATAGTGTCAGGATCTATTGATTTATCTGCCGGCTCTTGGCGAAACGTAAGGCCATCCCCAAAGACAGTGCCCTCGTTGCTCCACTGCACTCCAATCATATTTGTGGTGGACGGTCTCCCAAAAGAGGTTGTCACCCCTGTGTTTTGTGGCACTTAAACACAATATACATTCATAGATTGTAAACCGGTTTGTTGACCTTCCTTTATCTGGATACGCTTCGAGCTCCATTACCCACAGGTCACAATGTTGTTCTTCGGAGGGGTTTCTTTCTCACTATTGCACCATGTGAGTAACCTTGCAAGGTTTGCAAGATGGCGAACCCGTGAGAATACATCTCGCCAGGCTTCAAGTTATCACGCGTTTGTGTCCGTGCCAATCAGCTTGCTATGAGGAACTGCATGATTGACGTGATGGACAGTGACAGACAGATGGTTCATGCAATCACCTGCCGAGGGTTTTTTGAAACAGCCTGCCCCTATCCAAACCGAATAAGGATGAATTCCCGGAGGGTTCTGTGTAACAAACCGTCTGACGTCAGGTTACCATGTGAGGGCGTGGTTAATGGGACGTGTAACACTGCCAACTCTCACATCTGCTCGGGGTAGCGTGGGTCCGACCTGATCTGGTGGGGTAATTGCAGGTTTAGCGGCTGGGATCCATTACGGAGATTTAAGGTTTTTAAAACGCCTTTTCCCAGACACTATTTTATTTTCCTCTCAGATCTCGTCTCGATACGCTATCGGGGAGCGAGTGGGGAGACGGTGAACCAAAACAACAGATTTTCAATTAGCAGGGACAGATGCGACCCATGGTGAATTATGTCGACGACTGTGAAGGTATCGGGCTCGTCAGGAGATAGAAACGGTCGGCAAACTAAGCGTGGCGGCTGTAATGTTGTCCCAGGGCCACGTTGACTCACCAGGGAGCCTCCACGATTGGTCCCTCGGAATCTGGCAACCTGCCTCCATCTATGTTTGACAGCGTTGAGCCACCAGCTACCTCACATCTGGAATAGAAACCCATCAAAAAAGCACCTAAATCAACACCTGATATTTCCTGTGCTGTTCCAAAGTATCAAGTCAAGTTCATTTATATAGTACATTTAAAAACAAAAGTTGACCAAAGTGCTGTACAATGCAAAACAACAAATAGGCCTAAGATACACAACAACGGCAAAAAACAACAGCAACAAAGCAAAACAAAATAAATGGTTAATTTGTGTTAAAGGCCAATGCATAATAGTGAGTCTTTAGTAGCGTTTTAAACTGGTCAATGGACTGGGCAGTTCTCAGACTCGGGGGAAGACCGTTCCAGAGATTGGGAGCAGCCACAGCGAAGGCTCCGTCACCCTTTGTTTTCAGTCCGCCCCTAGGTAGGCCTACATCCAGCAGCACCTGCCGAGCTGACCGTAATTCTCTAACTGGAGCATGAATGCAGTATCAAACAAACTAGACTGGCAACATCGAACAGAAAAGTGTGACCGAGCCCTTAAGCGTAACCCCAGTGTCTTTGCAGAGGACGCCAGTTATAAGTAATTCTTTACCCTGGGTACCTTTATGTTTTGCCATGTTTTGATCGTATCCCAGCAATATGATTCAGACTAAGTACAACATTCATTAAAATAATAATATAATAATTGATAACCTACAAATGTAAACCCTGTGACCCTTTTATGGTGAGTTTTCAAAAGTTTCCCAGGCAGCTTTTTAATAGCACTACCCACAACTAGAAACGGCCGGGCGCTTTGATGCGAAGCACACACTACATACGGTTAAAGACTTCTAAACCATGAGATGAATTATTAAGCAATGTTTTTCGGTACCGCGATCCTGGCGACGTTCTATGATATTAAAATATTCAATTATAAGTGTGTTTACTTTGCGTTCGTATTTACTTCTGAGCAAGTGCGGCATTCACATGCAATATCATCATGCCCTAAATGCATTTTCTCCCTCGGCGTTCCCAGTGGTAAACACAAACATGCGTCGTAACAAGGGCAGAGAGGGAGAGACCTATTGTGGCGGCGGCAGGGAAAGCAAGATTTGTTGGGCGTTAGCTCGAGCTGTCCAAAGTGTTCCGCTTCATTGAGCTTCAACCAACGGAAAGTCCTGGGAGACAGAGAGGTACATCTCACCTGTCTTTCGGCTGCCTTTCCGTGGACTATTCCTTCTTTTTTTTCTATCCCTTGCCTCAGCTCCTTGGTGGCCGTTGTTATTCCTTCCTACACATCACTGTCACCACGGTTAACTCTGGCTCTGTCATTGCGTTTAATGTATGTGGTCGGGAACTGAGCCGAGGCCGTGTCGAGAAAGTTTCACTTTCTCTGACATCCGACAGTAGGGAGGCTATGCGCTCATGTTTGCTCTTCCTGCCGTCGGTAGGTTTATTAGTTGAGATGGGCCTTCAGCTGATTGGTTCGTTTGTGATGATTAGTTGATTGGTGGACATTTTTGGTTGGTTGAGGTCAAAGTCAGTGTGTTTTATGTATAGAATGCACAGGGCACAAAGGGTTATTCTGAACAATGAAATTCTTGGGGCATTGCAGCTCATAGTAGGATTATAAAAAATAAAAGAAACTGTTTTGAAAGGGTGATCAATAGCAGCAAACATGGCTCAGAAAATTACACAATTATATATAACAGTACAAAACACGAGCTGCATATGAGCATTAAACAACATAAATATAAAGGGTAGGAGTGCTGGAGAATTGTGAGGAAAATGATTTGGCCATGAGGAGTATCTCTCAACCCGGCCAAACCCCAGTCCTACTGGAAACGGACAGCATACAATGCAACGCTCGACCCTGGAAAAGCCCTTGATCAATAGACAGATTGATTGAGGAGTAACAGACAGAAGATCCGTCCGAGAGGTGTTTGTGACAAAACATAAAGTAAAGACTACACCCATGCTAAACCGTACTCGCGCACCCCAAACACCTCTCATATGGTACCGTCAGCCTGCTTGTTGCTAGCGGGTGGACAGTGATTGATGACAGCTGTCAGTCTGGCACCACTGCACCTCCACAGCCCGACAGGAGCCCACCTCTGCCACGCAGCCCCAGAGTCCCATCTCCGTCCCCAGGCAGGTGTGACAGGCCCCGCCTCCCTTCAACACCGCTGGCAGAGAAACTAGGTCTCAGCCAGGGGAGGGGGGAGCAGGCAGGCAGGCAGGCGCTGACAACAGCTGCCCCTGCTGTACCACTGTAAGACTCCCGGGGGACGGAGGGGAACCACGTGCGAGAGGGGAGGGAGGAGTAGGTGTAGGTTGAGCGTTGCACGCTGATCCGAGCAAAGGAGCAATCTGTTTTCTTGGAAGACATGGGGTGGCATTTAGACACGCAGATATATTCCGTCATTGCCTCTCTTGCCCCGCCAACGCTCGGGAAATGAATCACTCCGAGGCTTATCAGGGAAGGCGACGGAGACAGACCGACTGAAGGCAGTCGGAGAGAGGAGGAGATGAGGCAGGAACCACAACAGACATGGGTTGAAGGACAAAAAAACACACACCTTTGAAACATTCTGCTAATTACACTTTCCGCCAGGGAAAAGTGTCTTTGGATGTGATTTGTCAACATGACTCAGCAATGTAAGCAACTTTAATTC
This sequence comes from Gadus morhua, assembly GCF_902167405.1. Classification (NCBI taxonomy): domain Eukaryota; kingdom Metazoa; phylum Chordata; class Actinopteri; order Gadiformes; family Gadidae; genus Gadus; species Gadus morhua. The sequence goes on along the minus strand of NC_044056.1, from coordinate 4,884,828 downwards.
GATTCTAAAACCTTCTTGCCAGTGGGTCCTTGAAGGAGTTGCCCATTGAAGTGTAGACGCACACATTTGCCCATCCAATCAGCGCTAGCGTTGCACCAGACTAAATCTGTGATTTAATGGAGGACATCAAAGTGGTAGATTTGTGCACTGGTGCATCTTTCATTACACATGACACATTTGGGATGTTTATTTTCATGTTTTTGGATGCAAAGGTAGGTGATTATAGAAAAGTATATACATATGTATTTGTGGTCGCTAGCTCTTAAAAATAATTCACACAAGTTTTTTCGGAAATATACAGCAATACCTTTATGCACCAGGGGATAGATGGGGAGACAAGCTGGTAGGAAAAACAGTCAGGCAAGTGGTTAGCGAGCAGGCAGGCAACAGGTTGCAGGTGATAGAAATCCAGGCTAACAAAGATGTTCATAGCCAGCCCTTAAAGGGTTCGAACTATAATCACTGCGTTCTCCAATTGATGGTTAAATAACTCAAACGTATATCTCTAAGAATAAAGCGTTAAACTGTAGGCATCCAACAGATACTTGCCAACCTAGGAGACTTAAATCTGCAGGGTCTCCTAAAAGAACACGAGAGCGGTGGCTTAGGAAACGATTGGGGATCCTCAATCAGAAAAAAGTCAGTGTCAGGACCTTCATTTCCTTTATTGTAGTGAATTGTCAAGGGTAAAATAAATAAGAACCACATAGAAAATCAGTTTGAATAAAAAATATACAACCCCAAGCTAAGACAATTATATATATATATATATATATATATATATATATATATATATATATATATATATATATATATATATATATACACAAAAAAAATCCATTGACATACAGTAGTCTTTTATTTCTTTGACTCATTTTATTCCCACATCGCTGCTGAAGTGTGAAGGCAGCACTATAGCAGCCTTTACACTTGATGGAGTTCTGCCTGACAGATGATCAATCCCAACACGCGGGCACCTCATCACGACGTGTTATGATTCGAATAGTAACTTTATTGAACTATAAGCCCATAAAACAACAATCCTGTCTGGTACAGTGTTTTGATTGAGTAGTAACTTCATGTAAAACTTTTACAGACCACATAGATACCAAAAATAGACACAATATATATAAATACAAGGTTCTCGTCTTTCGGTGGAGGGCAGGGGAGTATGATCCAACATCTTGCAAGGTCATTGACACTAAACGGTTTTTCGTATAGTCAAATAAAAGTCACATTACCTCAAACATTTTTTTAAAAATAAAATGTCTTTCAATATGAACAAACATTAATTGGCCTGTTTTAAATATAAATCAGATATGTCTTCTACAATATGTATATGTATATATATATACACTGTATATATATATATGTTTATATTTGAATGCATATATTTGAAACATTCCTAACAGAGCAAAGTGACATCTGCTGTTCACACAGGGCTTCTCGACAGCATACTTTGAAAACAAGATTAGTAAGGTACATGGCACCTTGGCCACCATCTGTTTGCAACTGCCTTGACTTTATCGTTCACATCTCTATTGCTACCAGCTGCTTCTTGGCTCAGAGGAACTATCATGCAGTTTTATTAGCTGAGCCACCACCAGTTCATGGCATGACAATATTGTTTGCAAGCTATCTTACGTTATTGTTAGTTGGTTTGAAGTCTTTCAGAAGAAAAAAAATATGTTTCGCCATCAAGACTCAAACTTGAGCATCAGCTCTTAATTACGAAGATGTACAACTTGTGCCGCATTTATTTTTTTGATGATACTGATGAAAGAGGCAGATGTTGGATCAATTGTGTACGTCCCAATTTGGTGGCATGCCAGTCTGTTATGTGTGTTGCGGCCGCTCCAGTCAACAGGCAAATAAGATAAAAAATATAACGTGCACGGACCAAGACCCAACAAAAAGCACACTTTAAGGAGCATTACGGCACAAACATTAAGGAGTCTACACTCCAATTGTGAACAATTTACATTTAAAAGCATGTGCAGAAGAGTGAGCAAAACGCATCAAAGTTGTGACTTGACAGACAAAATGACTCAAAATGACTCATCGGAATGGTGGCTAGGAACAAAAATGGTTTTCATGCTCATCCTGTTCTCACTACTGGGTTTTTCACAAGGGATGAAGAGAGCGGAGGTTCATGAGCGATCAGTTTATGGTAGATTCAGTGCATAGATTCACAACCCCGCTACGATGAGAGCGTAGAAGAAGAACACAACCTAATCCCTGAGGTGGATCACAGCATGAACACACTCAAATAAGGAGAGGATTTTCTCCTGTAACACTGTTATCTGTTACAGGAGAACACCCCACCTGTGGTAACTGCTGGAGTCGAGGAGGGGTTCAGAAGCTCATTCTTAATTGTTACTTTTGCCGTGTCAACAAGGTGAGATAATTGCCATTGCTCTGTGTGTATTCAGTAAAATATCATTTTATTTCATTGTTATCATCATCTAGCAAACCAATTGGTTCCCTTTTGCAAGCCACTTAAGTGGCTGAAATTTAACAGTCATAACCCAGTTTGAAAACCAGATGAGTGTAGAGTGGTTTTACTGTAGGCCTACTGTATCGATCCTTCATTTGTAAACGTTTCATTTTTCCGATTCAGCATTACAGATGCGGCAATTGACGCAGTTAACAAATAGTTTCATTGTGATAACAGCAGGCGTGGAGAGGAATGTATAGTGACATTTGAGTGTTCTGTAGAGCTACTATAATGAATCGCTCCTCATCTAGTTGTAGATACATTAGCATTACCTTTGTGGTAATCAAGGACCCTTGAATATATATATATATATATATATATATATAGTAATCTATGATTCCTTCACTTGCAATAAACTGTTGCTGGCAATTGTTTGCAGGTACAATAGTATTGGCTACAAATTAATTATTGTGTACATCAATAATGCCAGAGTTATTACTGTTCACAATGCTAGCTGGACCGACAAGCGATCATTAAACAAAATTAAATATTGATGCCAAACAGATAGATTGTAACGAGACAAACACGGCAAAGAGAGGTAAAAACCCACCGCCTCGTTTACTTACAATTGACAACCGTCTGATCAGAGAGAAAATTTACTTTCAATACGCACTGACTCGCAATGTATAAATATAAACCTGCTAAAATATGGTTGGGTTGGATAGTTGAGGGGATGGAGATGAGCAGAGAGACAGAGAGAGCTCTTGGCAGACTCTTCACGTTGAATCAATACAGATGAAGATGTCCTCTACGATAGAGGCCGGTTTGGAGCCAATCGCTCTTTCCCGTTGCTTGGCTATCCCACTGTGTCATTCTGATGGGTTCCTTCGGAAAGCCAGAACACAAGTGCAACCACTTAGGTATTAAAAAGCCACAATGGCTGTGTTCCCAGATGTCCATTTTCTCGCTGGTCACAGCTCTGAGCAGACGGCGTGGAAACACAACGCTTTGGAATTTTAGATTACAATGAAAAAGAAGACATTCAGAAGAGGAACTATAAAGTCTATAATTGTGTTCAAATAATTTATTGCACTGATTAAAACAAAAATTGTGCCAAAGACCAAGATGTTTATGGTTATCATTAATTACAATTTAGTTGGTTAAAGCTATACATGACATACATCTGATGGATGGTTGTTGGTCATTGCTTAGCATTCTGTGAGAGAGATAGGAAAGTATCTATTCAATTCAGAGATTCATCCAAAGCCACAGGGAATTCATAGATTCCATTAAAAAGCTGGTAGGAGTAAACCTGCTTGCTCCCTTACTATTTTTATTACAATTATTCATGTAATTATTATTATAACCCTAACCCATATGAAACACTTTCATTTGTCGTATTGCAATAATTTGAATGGACAGCATGCTCTCTTAAAAGAGCGAGAGATTGATTGCAGCCATCTAGAAACATCGACTAGATGCTAATCCCATTGCCAAATGTATTGCACTTCATGGGCCTTTTGTACAGAACACATGAATACGACATGAAGGAACAGCCCGTAACTGAAAGTCCTTTTTCACATTGGATTTGTTATGTTGATTCACGGTGGATAAATGCGTGTGATGCAACGTGTGTGCCAGTTCTCTCCCAGAGCAGCAGCCACAGAGTACCAAATTATTTCATATAAACATCAACAATACATGTTCTCTGAGACTTACACTACTGACTGAAGCCGTCAAGTAGATCACCTAGATAGGGGTATGATGTAAAGGAAACCATGCACACCGTGTTCCAACTGCCAGAGAAACCTGACACCAGTCACAGTAGATGCCAGCAAGAGCCCTATATAGATATTCCATAGTGGATCAAACCTCACCCCATTCCCATGGATTTTTGTTAAGAAACGCTGAAAACACAGGGAGGAAGCAAGGAATAACAAAAGTGTCATCCTACGAGAAAAGATTCCCTCTTTAAGGTGTTGTTAACAAGACTTAGGTCTAACTCTCTCCCTCTCCCTCTCCCTCTCCCTCCCCCTCCCCCTCTCTCTCTCTCTCTCTCTCTCTTCTTTAACTTTAACCTATTTAGGTTTTATATCGGCATGGTGGGACTCTGCTCCCTCTGTCTTTGATTAAAAGAAGGGCCAGTCACCACATACCTTCTTCAGTAAGCTTGCCCCATTCCTCTTCTCTCTCCAAGTCCTCAGCAAAATGCACCAAACCCATGCCAGAGACATAATTTATTGTGTCTCTGAGTTAAATCCTTCGAAGGAATTCTGTCCCCTCTATTGATTCTAGTAAAACCCGATAACAAACTCTTCGAGAGGACATCAATTCTAAGGGGACATGGTTTGTCGTTAGGATTGTCTAGGTAAATTACTTAAAAATAGTTCATCCTACCCTGATGCCCCTGACCGTTTCGCAAATGTATAGTTGTCTAGAACAACATTTTTGGTTCTCTACATCAACGGCTGGAAACCAAAAATGCCTCTGGATGCAATCAGATGGAGCTACAACAATCAGGGTGGTGCAATCATGGACATAAAAAGAATGGACCACAGACTGAAAAATGGCCACCCATTCATTCCTATGAAAACTCCTCAATGGCGCAGTAGAACATCAAGGAGAGATTTGCTTCCGCATCATGGGCGCCTAGACACACCCTTGTCCGTGACGTACCGAATGCAGAAATATTGTCGTTTTCTATTGTTAGCATTGTAGCATCACGAACGAGCACACTCGCATTGTTTACCGACCATGGAAGTATAAGTTACTAACCCCCCCGATGATTCTCTATGTGATCTTTTAATGACACTCCTAATTTACACTATTTTAGATTAGTTTTTAAATTTTTGACCTTATAAAGAAAAACACCTTGTATATCAATTTTCATTTTGTATTTTAAAACAAAAATCTTAATTACAACTCGTTTTTTTAGTATTTTTCTGTTTCTGAAAACGATTATCAAATTACCAAATATATACACAGACCCATCAGATCTCAATGACAGAAATACAATTGTGAGAGTCTTTTTATTTAAATATTCAGAGGAAATCAGAAAATACATACTTCTTTGTTAAAAAAAATGTGGTTATCTACCCTGATGTCAGGTGTTACCTGTTGAGATGTATGACTAGGAAACAAGATATCAAAGTGGCAGCACACAAGATAATCTTCTGGTATCATGCTGGTACCTGAACACATTTACTCACTGATAAAAGGTCAACACCATTCTGGAAATCCACCCACAAATAGCATGTTTTTTACAAAAACAGATTGACATTTGATAAAATTGGGACTAAAAAAGTTGCAATGCTTGAATATACTATTTGTGATTTTATAATCATATTTCAGTTGAGCTGTTCACATGATATGTGTTGATGCAATAGCCTGAGGCTAATGCATTTATTACGTATTACATTTACAGTATTTTAAAGTCGCAATGTGTAATATTTAGCCCCACAAGGTAGCCGGCGGGAGACTTTCAGAATTGAGAACACTCAATAACAGTGTTCTGTCCACACTCAATCTATGATGCCAAAATGGCGTAGCAAGGCTGGAGGTTGGACGTCTTTAGTGGGAGGGGATTTGGGAAGGTCGATAGTAAGATTCTTGTAAACAAAGAGAGAAGCACGGGCTGACCAGCATTTTTTATTTGTAGGATTTGTCCGAGGATGTGTTTTTATTGAAAACATTATTGAAATCACTATCGAACTGAAATTGATGGCGTGATTCAATCTAATATATAATACAGTGCTGTCCTAGAGATACAGTACAGAAACTGACCTAACACATCGACATGGGTGTGCTGTTTGGTTCCGATATTTATCATGTACAGTGGAATGTGTATCATAACTTAGTAGGTGCTCTAAAACAAGCCCACGATTTAGACAGATAGAGAGCTATGAAACAGCAGAGAGAAAAATAGGGAGTGAAATACCCATCATATTTTATCAATGGTGGTATTCTGACCTATTTCCACCTAGAATGGAGATTCCTTGCGCCTGGCTAATCCAGGTTGATGAGGTCTTCAAACTAGGCTGGTACTGTGGCCATGAGGAAGGATGTATCAGTGCATTTCACTCGACTTGACCCATTTGACTCCACTCAACTACACCTCAAAGGAATCTCTTACAATCAGGGTCAGCAGAAATTGTTTTGGGCATCGCCTGAGTTACAGTTCCGCTCAGCAAGACAATATTGATTTCAATTTCTAGTATAGACGTGATGAAAAGCTATTTAACTGCTCTGGGGAGAAAAACATATCTGTCAGTGGCAATGGATAGATATGAAGGATGCCAAGACTTACAACAATGGCAGTGCGGAAGCAAGCCATGATGTCAAGCCTGTGATTACTAAATATTACTGAATATATCCGTCTGCTGTTTTCAAAGAAATTAAGCCTATTGCTGGAGTGTGCATGGCAAATATCGTTATCCTTGATCTCTTCAACATTGTGGTCGATTACATCACATGTTGACCTGTGTTGGCGTGAAACTGACAACGACTGAATGATCATTCATCCTACATGGTGGTGGTTAGTGAGGTCCCCCCTTCACTTTAGGCGTCTTTGAGTGTTATTAATTATTATTATTCTTCATGTTTAACCTCCGTTTTCCTTTTATTCCTAGTCTGTTTTACATAGTTTTGAATGATGACTATATGCTCTGTAAGGTGACCTTGGGTGTCTTGAAAGGCACCTCTAAATTAAATGTATTATTATATTACATTAAGCAATGTGTTTTATAATGCGGTCACATGTGCTAGTGAAGAGAAATTATGGGAGTAAAACCAAAAAGTATATCGAAAAATTAAAAAATATACACATAACTAATCCTTACACTTTTTTAATATTCTGTTGATGTGTTTTGAACATCAAAAACCTGCTGGGCACTGAAGTTTAATTTTGTTGCCTTCAGATATTTAAATATTACTAAGTTGAAAGGCAAAAAAAAGAAATTTGATTTTGTTTGATGCGTACAGCGCTCTGCCAACGTTTTCCACCCAGGGTGGAGGTCGACACGAGGAAATGTGTCAGTGTTTATCTCCAGGTTTTTGACAAGGCTGGGGACATACCGAGCTATTGTTGTTTATGCTAGCGTTCGATGGCTGTGGGATTGAGTTTCGAGTCAGAACGGTGCTCGCAGTAAGACAGGAAGATGACATGTGCCATCCTTCAGCGATCATCTCTCAATCTCCCTGAACAGTTGAAAAATAGATCTTCTCAATGATCATGGCAATCCACCGAAGGCAGAAAGACAACTGAAGCTATACTCTCGCCGCAGTCTATGGAAGAGCTTTACGAAAAATTTATAAATAAAGAGTTCCGTGACAAGAATAATAGTAAAAAGCTAACAAAGCAAATCCTATATATTCTGTGATTCTGTGATCAATAAAAAAAAAAGCCTTAATAGTTTGGATGGTTTAAAATGATTGACTGATTAATTGTACACTTATGTTATGTTTTACAGTTCCACATGAAGCTGTGTATAGTCAAACTTAAAATAGGAAAATGAAAGGTCTGGACTGAGGATTCTGCCTATTACTCTCCCATTGGGATAAAATGGGCTAGTTAGCAATTCGATTTCTCCGTTACCGTTTAGGCTACTCTGCAAATAGAGCCCCTGCAGGTGGATATTCCCGTACATAAGACAACCCGAGTTCCTCTTCAATGTGGACGGCGAGCACCGCATCATCGTATATAGTTAGTGTAACAAAGTCCACGCTACACACCACCTAGATGCCTGCCACACTCAACCTAGTGTGGTGATGTTGAAGCAGTGTGGCGCTGGTGAAGCAGGGCGGTGATGTTGATAATAATACATGGCCTGGTACTCCATGTTCCCATTCAGGATATTTCTCGTATGGGGATGGCTGGTTTAACGAGTGCACACTGATTGCTCAATGTGCAACAGGTGTGCATTCTCAACCAGCCTTAGAGGCCAATCAGACTCTGACGGGTCAGGCAGTTTAAACCAGCCATCATCCACATCACTGGAAATTATGGGGGGGAACATTTTCGCGACGTCGGAAAGTTCTCATGAACAGCACCTCATGACACTTTTATGATTATACTTCCATTGGCAGCTGGGGCCAGTTTTGATAACAGAGTTGCCCAGTTGGTGACGTATGGTTTACTAGTGACGCACATGAACATGGCGGAACGTGAACGTTTTACTCAATATAAAAGAATCAACCATCATATCATACTTTACTATTGATTGACCTTGTAACCGTCGGTCGGTATGAACTTCGCTCAGTTTTAAACGTTCTGTACTGGTAAACCAGCTCTAGATAAGGGTAAGTGTAGCCTTCCAAACACTGGCAATACAATGTGCTTCTCATTATTAAAAGCAAAAGGATAGTAGGTGATAGGCTACAAGGAAATAAAGGCATTTGAACTTGAAACTAATCCTACTTAGTTCCTTTTAGTTCTGACGGTCGCTGTCGGGAACACAAGTAAGCGTGAGCGTCCTCACTGGCGAGCCGTCTCGTTAACAACAGGACCATGAACGCGCCTACACTCCCACAGTTTGCTAAAACTGATGATAACCTAAAATTATATTTTCTTTAATTAAATTAAAACTATGGGTTTTAATTTGCCAAAATTAACAAGTAGGTTAATAACTAACTAATACATAACATATCATTTTTAAATTATACAGAAAGTATTTAACAGTACTATAAATAATGATTTCACAAGTGCGTTAAACGATCAACTTGCCATATGCATATTCGCTGCGACTCTGCATTTGTTTACCAATGAATCCTTGCAACTGTACATTTTAATCAAATGTTATATTTGCTTTTAAAATGATTGAAATGATAGTTTAGAAATGTGTCAGGAAAATTAAGACAGGTAGAAATTAAGAAATACAGATGCACAACCTGGAAATATTATGCTTCGCCCTTTTTATTCTTACGTTTTTATTAAATTTCATCTTAATAATACATTCTCACCTTGAAGTTTATGTTTTAATTATACAGGCTTAGTATCGGAAGAATTACATTGATCTACTTCTTAAGAAAAACTTGATTAGTTATTTATGGATATTTAATACAATATTATATAACAGGAAATTATCAGATTATATTGACTGGTGAGTTCATATATCCCAGACTAATGGACATTTTCTATTACTAAGTATGCAAGGGTTTGTTGAATATGTATATCGTCTACACGCAAACCCAGGAAACGTGAATTTCCCTGTTGTCTTTAACTATTTTCAAGTGAAGTTGTTGACATGGTTACAAACTGACATGGCATCAACCATGGGCCAATGACCAAGCACCATGTGCAGTGAACCGTGCGCTGTGGTTGGTGGGCCCATCAGTGGAGGTGGGGCAAAGGGGAGTATTGATGAGTGACATGTTTGCATGCACGCTTGGTTGTTTCTGGGATTGACAAGTGTTTGAGCAACAGTTGTTGTACTAGGACGTGGTGTTTTGTCTCCAGATTGCCATTCCTAATAGTAAGCCTACAACTATAATTAAGAGTTTAGTTAACATTAGTTAAGGCAGTAAATCACATTATTATATGGCATTAGCAAAGGGGTTAGGGTTAACCCTTAAACATTCAATTATGTATGAATGAATACCTTAGTTAATATGAACTTCATTAGTAAACATGAACACCATTATTAGATGACAGACATTAGCTAACGGTTAATTAACTGCTATTTAATGCTTTATGCTTATTAATGCCTTCACTAATGTGAACTAATGATGGTTGTATTTAACCTTGTATCCTTATTGTAAAGTGTTACCCTTTAAGTGAGTTTAACTGGAGAAATTTTAAACAGAGCAAAAAAACGTATTTATTAGCTGGGTATGTCAACCGTCGACGAAGGTCGGGGGCCTGCATGGGATTTTGGGGTGACGGTAATCCACCTAGTGCATCACTTGGCCTTTGAAGAACAATGAAGAATGACAGGAAGTCCTTTGACTCTTTTGGTACAGGGGTGAAGGGGGGGGGGGGGGGGGGGGGGGGGTCATGCCTTCTCTGATCTCATTGCGGGGCAGTAACTGTTTATGGTTTGTGACATATTGTTGCATGGTATTTCATTCGCCACCAGATTGGTAGTTGATGCGGCAGGTTGACGTCGGTTCAGTTTTGGTACGAGGAGTAACACAAGAATGGAATAAATAGCTTTAGGGGGGCAGGGTAGGGCCAGGGTGGTCGCCTCGCAGTTGAAATGTACTGGACTCCTCCAACAATGTCCGCCTGGTCAAGTCTACTGGTGGACCTGCTGGAGCCTGAAGCCTGACCTACCCGGTCATTGATGACGTTTCTGAATCCGAAATCTGTCAGTTATATATTAGGTGTTATGAACGAAAGAGTCGACTGACTACTCAAATGTTCGAGATATTCCAAAATAAAACGAAAACACTTTATGGCAATTTCTCACAAAATAAGTAGCTCCCTTTTTTCCCCCATATTTCCCTTAAATAGTGCTTGTCAATAGACGGCAGCCACAAATATCCGTCAAATGGGAGAATTCAGGCAATGCAGATAAATATTTGAGGACACTATAGCGTGCCATGTGGTCGGCTTACATATTCATGGTCTTGTGTGTTTCATGAGATCTGTTTCCGTGTCATGCGGTTGCTTTATTGTGTGCAACGAGGCCCATGATAAATATTAAATCATGGCCAACGCCTTGCAGTCTATGTGACTGATCGTTGATCCTCAGGAAGACATTTTTCACTGGGTACCACACTGCCCTCCTCAAAACCCTGTATTTGTAGTCAGCCTCCATTTATAGGAATCCCTGAATATAAGACTATTCACATCCCAACACCGTATGTTTTGTCGTTAAGATTCTCATTTTCATTTTAATCTAAAGGAAGCCACGACATTGACCTCTGAGGTCAGTGACAAAATGTCAGCCAAGCAAGGGGAGACAAACCAGCAAAATGGTTTGATTACATTGCTGGAATACTGCTTAATATTGCGGTAGCCACAGGAATGTCCCAAAAGTAGTTTATCTAAATTGTATCTACATCTGGCAATGGTGAAGGAAAAAGGTCATATTGGTTATGTGATATGCATTATTTAATAATTAATGTCAACCCAACCCCAGTGACATGCAACGTGGAGCGTTTTCCTTCCCCTCATACACTGTAAATGTCACGCTTATCCCGGGGATTCCGGTCCATTTGTCATTTGAGGAAGGTTGGAATCACGTAATTTAGATTCTGAAATGTCACGCGGTGTCATATTAAGGTTTGAGGCCCTACAACATCTCGCTGGCCCTGTGGGCACTCACTTTAATGAGACAGCTCAAACCGCCATTACGTGAAAAATAAAACATGAATAAATAATTCCGGAAAGATCCGAAAGGTGCGGTCGGCAGAGGGAACCGCCCGTATTCATTCAAATGTTTAATAGATCAACACTTCAAACAGCGGCCTGCCTTTAACTCCTTCAAAGGAATCTTCAGATAGGGGAGCGAGAGGTGGTCACAGATGATCTGAAGAGACGTCAAAGAAGAAACAAGGGAAAACAAGGGAAAACAATGAAAACGGAAAACCAGCAGTTTGTTAACTCTCTTCCTTAAAATCCCTGCCCAGTCGAGTTGCAAAGGAACCCGTGTAGGCCATCGTGAGAGGCATGTGGATCCGCCTCCCTCATGCCTGCCTGCCTCTCTCCTCCCAAGGTTGATAGGAGGCATGTACAGCTTTAAGCAACAGCACCCCTTACAGGCCATGGTGTGAAGTGAAACCCCTATGAGAGTCAGACGAGGGCGGCCCGTGTTACATCTGCTGAACTCCACCGGTCAAACGAGCCTCGGGGGAAATCGAGGGTGGTTTTATTGCATTTCTCTTTTTTTGTCTTTTACGTCTCGTCTTTTCGAATCTTTCCTCCCATTCTTGATGTGATTCCGACAGGAACGGACGTCTGATGCAGTGCACCTCCGTGTCTGCTCGAATCACTTGGACAGCAGAAGGATCTGTCCAGCGCTTTGCTCTCACTCACTGTCTGCTGCGCGTTATGATACCCGCGCTGTCATGCAGGCTACCGTTGCGTGCATGTGGTTGGTGTTTGGGATTATTTATTTGTCCCCTTTTCTTTTCAATGTTCTCGTTTTTTTGAATTTATGCGTTGCACCGACCTGATGAATGCTAAATACCTAAACGACCTACCCTAAATACATCAAACTCTGAACAGCTGCATCATTTTGATCTGCATCGGGCTTCACCCTTGGATGATCTCACGTGTTAGTCGTTAGAGTTGTTCTATATCATTGTGTAGGGTCTATATTGGATTATTTTTATTCACTGATTAGACAACGTTGATCATATCTGACATACATACTGTACAGTAATGTCGATGAAATGGTGCACATTTATGATTTATGGGTTTTTCACACCACAAAAATGTTTCTCTGGACCCGTTTAGGGGACATTCTGAGAGATTGCAAAAAATATATGAATAATAAAGATTAATATCCATACCTTGACCACTTGTGCCTATACTGTTGACAATAACGGTTGAAAAGTTACAATTACAGTTTGATCTAGTGAATCATTAATCATATAAATGGTACTATACCAACAGAATGAATGTTCTAATACGCAGAAGAAACAAATAAATTGGTATTTATAGAGGGATGAGCATAAGGCCAACGATTGGCTTGCTTTTAGACATATCTCCAAAGGTCCAGGCTAATGTGTCCATAAAACTGTGTTCTAGGGAAGCCTTAAAACGCCATGACTGTGATTCACTCATTGTGTACCTCTAATAGTTATTATCGGGTAAATGGTGTCCATTAAATGTACACCTGCTGCGCTAAAAGACGAGGGGTCGCAGTGATTACCTTCATCTCCGAGTCAGAGGAAGAGCGAACGGAGCTGCTAGGCCTAATGCCCTAATGTCTGCCAATCAGAGCTGCTCAACGATAATGACACCCGTTCCTCTCTCTCTCTCTTCTCTCTCTCTTATCCTCCACAGATGTGGAGCAATATTCAACCCTCAGATGTACTCCTAGTCTCTCTCCCCCTCTCCCCCTCTCTCTCTCTCTCTCTCTCTCTCTCTCTCTCTCTCTCTCTCTCTCTCTCTCTCTCTCTCTCTCTCTCTCTCTCTCTCTCTCTCTCTCTCTCTCTCTCTCTCTCTCTCTCTCTCTCTCTCTCTCCAGAGAGAGACATCAGAGAGCACATTTAAAAGCGCCGTGCCAACATTATTCTCCTTTTGGTCCGACTAATTTCATCCTTTTCCCTCATTACTCCATTCTTTCCTTCTTTCTTCTGAGATTCATAAGTACTGCCCATTACCCTTAATGTCATTATTTCATTACCTAGCAGAAGCCAGGGTGCCCTCCCTTTCAGAGCGAGGAGAGAGAGGTAATGAATCCAGCCCTGGCCCAGAGCTTTGAACATGATAGCCATTTCTCTCTTCTCCCCATGTGGCCGTTGCTGATCTGCAGACTCACTCAGTTCTACATCCGAGACGCCACCATCAAGGTGAGGCGTTCGCTCTGTGGTACTTTGTTGTTTTTCCCTTGTTGAATGTTCAAATTGCTTTCCCATGTCCAAGTATGTTTTGCACCCCAATAAAGCTATTTTGAATTGGATGAAATTAAATTGAATTAAAGTTATGGTGCTGGGGGGGGGGTCTCGAAGCGTTGAAGGGGGGACGACCAGAGGTGAGGCTGTGCATAAAGAGCATGAGGAGCATATTAATGCCACTGCAAGTGTCTGGGTGAGGGTGTGATAGTGCATACATGTCTACCTAAAATGATGTGTGTGTGCGTGTGTGTGTGTGTTAGCGTGTGTGTGTGTGTCTTAATTAATGATGTGCGTGTGAGCCTGTGTCTGTATGAGTGTGTGAGTGTCTAAGTGCGTCTAAGTCTGTGTCTGTATGAGTATGTGTGTGTGTGTGTGTGTGTGTGTGTGTGTGTGTGTGTGTGTGTGTATATGTGTCTCAGTTCGTGTGACTCCATGTGCAGTAGATTGGGAGGAGGGAAGGTGTGATAATTAGCTCCTGAATACTCACTCACACTTTCCCTTCCACCGCTACTTTGACTTGCCCCCACATTGGGGCTCGCAGCAGCCATAGAGCAGAGATCGATCTCCGTTGCCCTGGGTTGACAGCGGTGAATAATCAGCGCTGAAGGAAGAGAACGTTTTAACGAGGGGAGTTCTAGGGTAGAATAGCCCATCCTGCTTCAGGTGGAGCAATCAAAAGAAGTTCAAATTAACGCAAATTATTTTTCGGGGCCAAAATGCAAGGTTGTCCAAGTACCACCTTGAGAATAAAAGGACTGCTGTTCAATTGTGTAGCTAAAGGGAGCCAAGGAGAAAAAGATTAGTCACATTATATTAATAGGGATACAGTGTAACAGTAACTAAGCAACGCTTTTCTTATTGCTTTAAAAATACCCTTTTGGAAAGAGCTAGTCGTTTCCAGGTAGAACTTTTACCGTTACAAATCAATCGTGTCCTTTCTTCCGATTTCAAAGCTCAGTGTGACATGTATCAGTCGAGATTCATCACGCACAAAAGCCCCACAATTAAGTTTCCGCTCAGATCAAGAAAGTAGCCGTGTTTAATCCTAATGCGCACGGAGGCGCTGCCTGATCAACGGGGCTCTCTCATCCTCCTTCTCTGTTTAATGTCAATGGATCTTGGTCACATCAATGGGTTCTTTGTGGCGGGATACCAGTTTGGAAGACAATAACATCGCTTTTTGGCCATTCAATGCCAAACATTTAGGGCAGTATGATGGTCAGCGTTGTGTGTTTCTGTGTGTGTGTGTGTGTGTGTGTGTGTGTGTGTGTGTGTGTGTGTGTGTGTGTGTGTGTGTGTGTGTGTGTGTGTGTGATGGCATTAACCTGCTGTTCACTCAAGGGTAGGCAATAACCGCCAGGAAGGTTAAACCTGATGCTAACGTCCAGACTTCCAGTCATCATTCAATAACATTATACATAATGTAATGACTAATCTTTTTTTCTGTGTGTGTGTGTGTGTGTGTGTGTGTGTGTGTGTGTGTGTGTGTGTGTGTGTGTGTGTGTGTGTGTGTGTGTGTGTGTGTGTATGCCTGCAGTGTGTTTGTGTGTGCATGTGTTGTGTTTGTGCGTGTGCACGCATGTGCTCGTGAAATGGCATTCACCAGCTGTTCAAGGGTAGGCGACTTCAGCCACAGAGGTCATACCCGACGCTAACATCACGACTTCTCAGTCTCCATTCATTTACATTCGATGCACTCAAACGACAAATCTTCTGTGCGTGTCAATGTGTTTGCAATGCGTGCGTGGGAAAGCACAGCAGCCTTGCAGTAACGTTGCGCGTTTCCCGACTTTGACGAGCGCTGTAGGAAGCGGAGTACAGTCATTACGGGGCCGCGGGCGGCTCCAACCACTTCGAACGTAATGCGATCATCGGTCGGTGATGACACCTGAGCCTCATCACCACATCGTCAACCAGCTTTTCCGGGCCGCCACGGCGTCAGACGGCGAGGGCAGCCAGCGACACACGAAGGCCCCACTGAGAACCATCTGTGAACGCGCGGGGCGAGCGAGCGGCGAGTCAGGATGCAACGGAATAGCAATCAGGTGGTGACACGGGGCGCCCACGCAGACTCAAGGCAAGGGTAAAGGCTCGAGGAGAGAAAAAAAAAATATTCAGAATCAATTCGCTCTCCTTTTCTTTACATCTTGGTCTCCTTTTTCTCGTCTTTAAATTCAATTTCTGTGGCCTGTAGGGAGGGAAGTGGAGCGTATTGACGGAGAGAGAAGAAGAGAGAACTCTACTCTGTATCTAGGTCACCTCCCTCCATCTCCCCTTTTTCCTCTCTCTAACTTTATCTCCCTCTGTTTGACCCCGAGTCCACATCGTGTTCCTATTTTATATAAATAATTAGGAATTGAAAGCGTTTCTCATGAATTTGAGTCATTTGAAGAATGGATACCAAATGTTTCAGTCAATACTTGCTACGACTGCTTTTGCTACTGCTACTACTAGGCTACTACTGCTTCTGCTACTGCTACTGCTACTACTTCTACTACACTTCCAGTAGAACAGGAACTCTTTCCAGTGCATTCCATCTGTCTGTGCCATATATCACTATCTGAGCGGAACAGTTTCTTCCCCGTTCTCATATTAAATCCACTGGTCTCCTCTCACTGCACCTCTAAGTCGAATCCCCCCCTCTGTCGTTCTTGGCTGCTGTTGTAACTGTTGTAATTCTTTATTTTCATATTTTGTGTCTTATGTTTGGCTGCCCTTTTCTATTTTCTTCCCTCCCCACTGCTGGCTGACAGTGCTGCCTGCTGTGCTGGGGGGATAGACATGCAAAGGAGATACATGGGGAACATATGTATGAGCAGGGAAGCTAAGCTAGGAAGAGGTGTGTGTGTGTGCGTGTGTGCGTGTGTGCGTGCGGGGGGGTTCCAAAACACTTTAACCCTGCCATATGCCGACATGTGTCTTCATTAACATATATGTTGGTATGTTAATTGCAGTTGCATGATTCCATAAGTATTCCATCCAACACTGAAGACACCATCCAGCTATGAAGACACCAAACTATCTCTAGTTTTGTTTCTTGTATTTTTGAAAGATTTTTGGAAAATTAAAAGCATTGACATTAGGTGTTTTGATGGCAGGCTGCCAGATTCAGAGCAAAATGTGTGTGTATGTGTGTGTGTGTCTGTGGGTGTTGTTTGCACAATGCACAAAAGTGTTCGTTGTTTTTGTGCATGTCTGCCTGCTATTGCATGCAGAAGCATGTACTGTATGTCTATAAATGTTTGCGTACGTGCACACGCATGTCAATGAACAGGGGTCAGGTAAGCAGACACATCCACAGGTCAATCAGCAGAGAAACACAACAGGTGATATGTCTACTGTGTGTGTGTGTGTGTGTGTGTGTGTGTGTGTGTGTGTGTGTGTGTGTGTGTGTGTGTGTGTGTGTGTGTGTGTGTGTGTGTGTGTGTGTGTGTGTGTGTGTGTGTGTGTGTGTGTGTAAATGTGTGTGTGTGTATATGTATGTATGTGTCAGGGTCTGTCTGTCTGTCTGTGTGTGTGTGTCCGCGGTGAGCCCATATTACTGTAACAGATCCCAGGAAGGTCTAATCCACAGGGGGTCTCAGTGGAGAGGTACATTCCCTGAACCACCCCCACCACACACACTTCTCCAACTTCTACTTCCTCCCCCCCCAGGGGTTCCAGACTTCAGCCAGATCACAGAATCTGCAGGTGGGAGAGGGAGAGAGAGAGTCTTAGAGAAAGAGCTAGAGAGAGATCGACAGAGTCACTGAGTTATAGAGCCAGAGACTTCCAGTGTGTGGATGAGAGAGAGCGAGAGCTGAGATGAGATGAGATTAATCAGCAAAGCAGAGAGGGAGGAGGAGAGATGAAGGGAGAGAGAGGTTTAACAGCAAATGAGAGAGATAGGGAAAGAGGGAGATGGAGAGAGCAAGCGGTCATAGATCTCTGCTGCTGTTGCTGTACAGACAACATGCAGAGGAGGGGAATAAGAGAAGAGAGGGAGAGCGCAAGAGAAAACAGACGGTTGAAGAGAGAACCAGAGGGAAAGAGAAGCTTAAAAACATCAGTGGGCGGAAAAATATCTTCTGTAAAATATAGAGAGAGAGCGAGAGAGAGAGAGATTTTGATTGTTAGTATGATGTATTTTATCTTACTTTTGTGCTTTGGCAATGTAAAATCTCTTCTTCTATGCCAATAAAGCTAGTTGGAGTTTGAATATTGAGGGAGAAAGAGAGATAGCGGGCATGTTTTGCTTTTAACCCATCCACACCATTTCTCACCATAAGACAGCGGAGGAAATGACTTGTTTACTCGGCCCGATTCTTGTTTATGTGGATGAGTCACAGGATGGCTGATTTTATTACCTTGAATAACTGTGGAAGGGGGAAATCTTCCAGCCTTTGGCATTTATTATCCAAACTTTCCCATGGAGCAAAATCTGGTGAGAACTTCCGGTGTTTTGGTAACCCATTTGGATTAGCTCAGGATTTGGTTGATGCGCTAGATGGGGAGCATTGTTGAAGGATGAGGAGGCTGGCTGATGAACCTGCAAGGTTAGCCCTCTCCACTAGAGGGCAGTGTTAAGTTCTTGCAAGGCTGTGCAGTGTCGGAAGGTGGTTTACCTGTTTAGGACACAAAATACGCTCGATATTCAATATTGGATTGTGTGTCTCTGTGTGTGCGCATGCATGTGGGTGTGCGTGCGTGCGTGCGTGTACAAGGCTGTATGTGTGTTTGTATGTCTGTCTAGTTCTGTTTGTGAAACACTTCCCCAGCACATAGCCAAACCATTGAAATGCACACACACTTTAATACTAACACGATTTCAGTACAAACAAAAAACAAATAGAAACAGATCAAATCTAATAAAACTGTATGCCTTCCGGGCATGGAAAAGCAAATATTTTATTCCATACATATATTTTATGCAAGACGTGTTCTTCTATGTGTTCTTTCAACAGTGTAACCGGCAGTTAAATTAAAAAGGCTCAAGGGAACACGGGTTATTATTGCAAAAGTTTGCGAAAACCATTATCGTAAAATACTATTAATAAGGTTAAAAGGGGTTAGGAGTTAAGGACGAGGACTTAAGAGCTAATCTCCAAAAGTCGATGTCTGTCCTGTTCGATAAAACAATTGGTCCGTTTATTCCCAAAACTAAGCTCCTTCAAGATATTAAAGAAAAAGGCCTTTTGTCCTATCGTAAGTATTCCATCAGTTTAAATAATTATTTCATTGACGAACAATGCTCTCTCCGCATTGTTATCTCTGTTCATCCTGACCTATCACTTAATATTAATTATGAATCAACGTAGTTCAGAGTTTGTAACAAACTGTACAAACTGTCCTTGACATTTAAGTCATCCTACACATAGGCTATGGGAAAGGTAAACAGCGACCTCACACAATCTTTGTGAGCTCGCCTTGTAAACAACTCAGGACGCGCAACACAAAAGGGTTCGCCCATTAGTGCTCCAAAGCGCTTCTGTCCCAGACCGCACAATGGACAGGGAACGCTATACGTATGTGGTTGCTATCGCTGGAGAAAGATGAACCTCAAATCGCCGCATTATGATGCCAGCACAACTTTCTCGGTTACCTCGGAAAGTCACCGTCAGGGTCAAGATCACGAATGACCTCCGAGCCTCGGCCAGCTGGCTTTGAGCACAATGATTGACAGCCAAGCTCATTTTTTAAAGCAGCGATAAGGAGCAATGGACTCTGAAAGTAGTGTAGGCAGTGTAGAGTTTGGTCGTGGCTGAGAGTGTCGGATGTAACTTTCAGCACTTAAACGTACCCGCTGCTGTAAATTCTGCTCCTCTTCTCCGCGAGTGCTGAAGGGTGAATGGGAGGCACTTTGGATATTTTCCAAAGCCTTTTAGAGAGATAGAGAGGGTGGACGAGGGAGCCATGAATACTGTGGAATTGGCGACACTTAAAGAAAATCAACAACTGGTTGTTTCGGGGCGATGAGGTTTTGTATCCTTTGTGTGACTGAAAGGAATATACAAAAGGAATGTAATGCTACATGTGTCGTCTTGTCTTATATTATGTTGTGGAAATGGGTTGCGAAACACTGTGCATTTGTGTGGATTAAAGAGTTGAGTCCCTAATGTGGATTTAAATCACACTCAATGATGCACTTGATGCCCCATAAGAGCCTTCACAAATTGTATTAAAGCGGTGTTCAAAATTTGTTTTTCTTTCGACACCAACACTAATCTCAATACTTTGTTTATATAGTAGTCAGTATATAATGTATTCGTTTATTTATGAGCGCTTACTCTGGTAAGTGCAGACAAGTCCTTGGAGCTGGCCAATCGGCTTTGAGCCAGGCAGTGAGTCACCCTGTTTACTCTTCAAGGGTTGATCCGGTATATGACACCATTAGAATCTCACAGCGATGTCATACACAGGCATTCAAACAAACATTTAAATGTTGTGTCCTTGCCAAAGCCAGTTTTTACCTAGAGAAGCAGTATCCTTGAGATAGATGGTCAAACCCAACCCGCTCATGAGTTACTCTGCTAAATGGCCCAAGTAACCAGTCCACCTTCTTTATCGCTGTCTTTCAGCAGTAAGCGTCGAGACTGAAAAAACAGACTCGGAAGCATCTATGAAGATCGAAGAGCAAGAATAGACTTGAAGTTAATTTCAGTTTTTTTCAGTTTACTTCTCCAACTCCCACAAGTACATTCATACCTCCCCTGGAAGGAAGGTGTAGTCAAAACAGACTCGGAAGCACTTGTGAAGATTGAAAAGCAAGAATACACTTGAAGTTCGTTTCCGGGTCCAACATTGTTTTGTCCAGTTTACTTCTTCACCTCCCACCAGTACATTCCTACTTCCTCTGGAAGGAAGGTGCAGTCAAAAAAGACTCAGCAACCCCTCCAACTGCCTGGGATACCGCTATAGTTCGATACCCTCAGACTCAAACAGGCAGGTGGGACAGTCCGACCGGTTGAGCTTTTATGCAAGTTCACTACAGTTACCGGCCCTGAGATCAAGGCGTCAGCACTAGAGTCCCTGATTGTTTTGTCGCATGGAACTGCCACATTGGACATTGGCAGTGTTGTGTTTCACCAATGGGTTTAAGTCATTCATGAAGAAAATAATTGCTGGAAACACCCAAGCACAAAATAAAAAGATAGTCATGCAGGACAGCAGAGAGAGTAGCGTATGTGATTTAAAAAAACACTGATTTTAAAAATATATAGAAAATAAAGAAAACAGCAGAGGAGATTGAGGCAATCACATCCTGAATTACATCTTTAGCAGTCGTTCAAATGAGGCTATTGATTTTCTGTTTACAAAGGTGTCTTGTTGATTATTTAATTTTTTTAATGAAAGCTACAAAACAAGTTTATTTAGCTTATATTGTCCTATATAATACTGTTTATGCTGAGCCTGCTTTGATTTGTTACCTGTAGGGGTCTGTGTGCGGGCTTTGCGCACCGCCAGCAAGTGTGTGTCTGTCAGGTGAAAGCTAAATGTCAAGGGAAAGAGGCGGTGGTAGGAAAAAGTCTTTCGACCACTTATTATGTTCACTCATTTCTTGTAATGGTTTATTCGTTTCCCAGTATAATTTTTTAGAAGACAGTTTTTTTTCATTTTTGATTTGTATAATAAATAGCCTACAATAAAAAAAAAAAAAAAAAATTTGAAGAGACCGGCTTCTAACAGATTGAGGGTAAGGCGCTCGCGATTAAAGGAGAGATCTCCTGTGATGGGATCTCGGGGGGCATCGGCCTTGAAGAGGTGATGCTGGACGCTCTCAGGCCAGGCGCTCCCCATCCCTAGCTGCGAGGACATCCCCAGCTTTGAGGATCTCCGAAGACAGGCCGGCAGACACTTCTTCGCCCCTCAGAGCCAAATTGTTTGTCAATTTACAAATTTCACAAATTGCTTGCAGAATTGTGTATGCCTTGACACTAGCCGTGTTTACATGGATACTTCTGATTCAATTAGAAGTGGAAGAACAGCTCAATCGAAATAAATCATATACACGCCTCAATCGTATATAATT
Source organism: Gadus morhua (assembly GCF_902167405.1). Taxonomy (NCBI): domain Eukaryota; kingdom Metazoa; phylum Chordata; class Actinopteri; order Gadiformes; family Gadidae; genus Gadus; species Gadus morhua. The sequence continues at coordinate 4,862,878 of NC_044056.1, read as the reverse complement.
GTCTATATCGCCCATGGTTAAATAAATGTTTAGGCCTACTAGAAGGATTTCGAGCAATGTTTTATTCGCAAAGACAATATTTATTATAATATAATAAAAGGAAACTCGATCTCTGAGCAATCGATTTCAGCACGTTCTTTCTGGACGGCACCCTTTACGAACGACGTAAGGAGTGTTCCCTAAGAAGACTCCTAAGAGAGCGTTCAGGAACCACGCCTATAGAGGTAAACAACTTTGATAAGTCTAAATCTAGGAGTCTTCGTAGCGCCCTAAGAGAGAACCTTATCGGGAAACCGAGCCCTGATCAGTGTATAACGAGGCACTGGCCACAAATCAAACATCAACAACAGCAGTCAAAAACAACTATCGACCAGATGTTTCCTTGACAATGCAAAAGAAAATACTCAAAGCACAGGGAAAGATATTTTCATTTCAGCTGATTAAGCTTATAAAAGCTTAATCAGCCCCTCCGAGTTACATCTTACGTTATTGTTCATCCATGAGATAACTGGGAAATACGAATGTATGTGTACACACTGCAAATATGTTTAATTACATTATCGAGAAATACATGCACTAATCTGACATCTGTGTGGATTAAAAGCTTGAGGCAGACAGACTTTATTTATTCCATTGACAAATCTGTTTACGCACATAACAAAAAATGATGCGTTTGTTTTAACATGAATTATCCAGCGCCTCTTGGCCGTAACAACTGCAAGCTCTTTCAACATCTGACTTTTGGAACTGAGTATCTCCCCAGCGCTGGCTGCCAGAGACCGAGTCGAGCCGGAGTTTAGGGAATCACGCGCGGATTGATTTAATTGTTGATACATTATTTTCTTTATTTACATTGGAAAAAAACGGTACTGGTTGGCTCGTTGTTTGACTAGACCAGTTTCATAGTTTCTATTCCAAAATATATATTATGAAAGAGAGAGAGAGCGAGAGAGAGATCCATTCACCGCACTGTGCTTCGGGAGGACAAAAGCATTATAATTTTCTGGTCTGATCAAACATATTTATTCAAAGTAGAAATTAGCGGTGGGAGTGATTGGTGTGTAATTTACCCAGCAGGGGTTCCCTCTGTCCCTCTCTCTCTCCACGGCGCCACGGGACACAGAACGATGACAGTGATGAAATTAGCCGATCTGAGCCTGAATGTCTGACATTTCAGCTCAACCCGGTGCCAAAGCGCCAGTCGTGAGTTTCTTGTCGGCTCTTTCTGCTCCATACTGTGCCTTTTGCTTCCTCCATAATGCGCACATGATGGAGGACACAGTAGGGAACCGGAGCTCTAGACAGCTACCATTTGAAACCTTTAGAGAGTTTTTTATTTTTTAAAAGACCAAATCTATGTTTTCTATTTTGTTTTCTAATCGAGCAGTATAGATCACGTTCAATGACAACAAAGCAAATTAGATTATGTAAGATTCCATCACATTATACACATGTTGGTAAAGTAAAGATTATATTATGTAAAAACTGATTCTATTATATCAGATCGGATTATTATAGATTAGATCATGTTGGATTGTATCAGGGTATATTACATCATATTACAGATTATCGTATGTAGATGAGGTCAGACCACATTCAATGAAACAAAACGCATTCATTGTAACTCAAGAAAATTGTCTTTGAAACTTTAAAATGCATAATGTATTATGTTGCCCTGCCTCAACTGGAACCTTTGCTGTTTTTGTTTTTGTAGCCAAATGTTAGCATGAAGGTTGCAGTGTGTACGATTGTGTTGCATCTTGCGGTGAAGTTGTAGGTTGCAATCAACTGTACAGCCCCCTCACCTTTCCCTTTCCAATGACGTAGGACGGAGGTGCTACAGCAGCCTGTACCGGACGGTAAGATGCCAGTAATTATGTCCAATGTGTCGTCTACCACAGCATTGAGAAGCCAATAAGCGCCATGTGATGAGGTTAATTTATAGATTCATAAATAGCATTTAGGTCTTTGTCTGTAAAACTTAAGGCTGAAAGTTAAAAGTTCAGCAATAAGAAAGCAATTATGATTCAACATTTAAAATACCTTCACTTGTCTGTTCAAGGCTATTGTAGCAACGTGGCTGTGCAAGACTATGGCCTCTGTGGAAGTTGAAATGAAAAGCTAAATCGAATGTAAAGAAAACACGATTATTTTATTTTCATTAAAATTACATAATTCATTACATATTATAAACACTACTATTATATACTAATTACAGAATTCCTATGATTATCATAATCCATTTCTGCCCAATCCATTCTGCTTAACAACACTTCATTCGCCTTTAAGGAGTACGTCTTTCACTTCTGTCCAAGGCTGTTCATTAGCCCAAAACTAAAGCAATATAACGTGTCAGTAATACACAAACAGTGGAGATTTTGTGGAGTTACTCTTTAATACCGTGCCATGTTGTTAACAGTAGCAGCTTGTGTAGTGTGTAGCTAGCCGTGACTCTCCCTGGGTGAGGAACCACACCCTGCTATAACACAGACACCATTCATACTCACTGGGAAAACATGTGTAACGTTAGCATTTACAGGTGTTCAAAATAAAGGTCAGTGTGTGTGTGTGTGTGTGTGTGTGTGTGTGTGTGTGTGTGTGTGTGTGTGTGTGTGTGTGTGTGTGTGTGTGTGTGTGTGTGTGTGTGTGTGTGTGTGTGTGTGTGTGTGTGTGTGTGGTTTAAGTGACCTCACCTTGCCAGAGCCAGGCTGATGACACTCTGGGGTAGGGTGACGATGCACACCTGTGGCGCATTGTACAATCAACAATCAATTGTGCAAACAATGCACCCCAGGTTAAACCAGCCATGAACCACACACACTCCAGTTAGGTTGTTAGTAAGTTAGCTAGCTAGTTAGTTCATGCGTTAGTGAGTATGGTGCTTAGTTAGTTAGTGAGCAAGCTAGTAAGTCAGTTAGTTGGTCAGTTACTTAGTTAGTTATGCAGAATCACAGCCCAAAACCGCAAGCAAGTGACTCACTAAAAACAGCAATTTGGACAAGAGCATAAACACACCTGCCAAACTGACTGAACCCCGTTTTGTCGGCTGCGTCGAGCGTAAGTGTCCCAGAGGACACCATACAGGCCCCAATATGATGACCTCTCCTGACCCTGAGCTCTGGGAAAGAGCATGGAACAACTCTCCAATCCCAGAGGGAATCGGGGAGGAGACATGGAGGACCTCAAGAGATGAGGTATGTGCCTCAAGGGCCGACATGTAGATGAAGTCAAATAACACAACCTGAAATTATATTAAAAGAAACGAGTAAAAGGGGTTGCCTGTGTATGTAGCATGACATGTTTTATTCAGTCTGTTTCTTTCGTTCTAGCCTTTTCCCCCCCTCCTTTCCAACCTCTTTCTTTGATTGTGGTTGTGTTTCTTGCTAATCCTTTTTCCTCTCCCTCATGTTCCTTTCTTTTGCTTTCCTCGCTCTTTGATTGCGAAAGTGCGAAAGTGCGCGAGCATGTGTGCGCGTGTGTAACATCCATTTTATAGTTTTTCCACATTGAGTCACCGCTGCCAATGTCGTTGATCATTTGTGACCCTTGCGGGAGGGGGGGCCCCAGAGAGTTTGGCCATCATTTCCCCTCTGTGATCAACCGTACTTCTATGTTATAACATCACAAGGATTATACAGTGTAAGTGGTTCATTCATAGTCTAGACGGGGCTACCGTCCAGACTATTTTCTGCACTTTTTCCACCACACCTGATCTGCAATGGTCAATATTTCTTATCAGGGTGGCTCTTTTTAAAACACAGAACTTAAACAGTTAATTTCAAGTATTACACAAAATAAGGAGAGAACTGTGGAAAGATCCGTTCAATTTGAACCTTTGGTGCGATTTAGTCAAATTCATATGCTGTTTCCAGTGATTCCAGACTTGACTTGTTCACCACGATCCTCATATCCTAAACTGGCAGCTTGTCTCTGTTAACCTCAGAGACCAGTTTTTAAAAAGTAATCCTGTGGGATTTTGGATCAAGGATTGGATCGAGTCTTGGAAATGAATTTTTCAGCGCAAAAGAGGGAATCAGAGCTAAAATCAGATCATGTAATCCGATCTGACATTTGTTCTCGATCAAACCTGCCCTTTGGGTTAGTAAAAATCTTGAACTCGGTTTGGGATCTATTTGATCCAAAAAAACAGGATTATCCTGATCCCATCGGAAGGGTGGATTCAGTTGGTTATCCTGAAATTTGGATTCCAGTGTTCCTTTAAAAATTGGCATAAAAGTAAGATGGATCAGGTGATCCTGGACAGCAGAACATGGGATTTCTATATACGGATCAATTTAATCCAGATTGTTGTTTTTTTAAAAACTGGGCCAGATCAGGCTTTCATTAGATGAGATATTTACGGTTGCAGAATCCATTGTGGCATGACCTATGAACCGTGACCTTTGACCTGGCCTGCTTGACGGGTGGACCCCAAGGGTGTTCAAATTATATGGTGGACTGCCGTAGCCCGACTACATTTTGCCTTGCTCATTAACGTCTGGAAAGTCTGCAATTTCCAGATACATGTATAATACGTTCATAATAAATATGTTTGCCCTGAGAAAAAAATAATGGACGTCTGAACCAATTAGGTTCAGTTCATGCCAAACACACACATGCAAACACAATTTATATACAATGCATGTGTTGCTGACCTACCGCACTCATTATTTATCTGGGTGGACAGCCCGTAACCTAAAGTTTGTCACTACTTAGTGCAATCTCAGCTATCGTGAGGGCTAGGTGCGAGGTACTCACCGCAGGTCCACAGCCACAGTAGGCGAACAGCTCTCTCTCTCTCTCTCTCTCTGTGAAGCGCCACACCGGCATCTCGTCTCCAGGTGACCAGCCCGTGCTTTGATTCCCGTCGTTCAGTTCCCCGGCGTACAGTGTTACAACCACAAAGTTCTCTCATGGAAGTTTCTTCAACAAAACCGTGCGTCCTCTGTTTTAATCCAACCAACTGGGAGTCTCACCTGCAGAGAGCCGACTGCAGAGACTCTCTAAGCAGGGTCTCACCTCCTCAGACTCACCTGCAGCCTCAGCTGCTGCCATTTACAGCTAATGAGCGCCTCAACACCTAACTCCGTGTGTTGAATCTTTTCAGCAAATCGTTTTGGTGAACCGATTCTAATAATCCAGGACACAAAAAAATAACTTCTGTTACCATCACTATAATTCTATATAATAATGTGTGTATCAGCATTGATTAAAGTGAATGAATGTAGCCTTAAGTCTCACCGTAATACAGTTCTAATATCTGTGATCCGTTAGTAATAATAATAGTAATAATAATAATTGATCCGTTTTTTATAGCGCTTTTCTAAATACTCAAAGACGATTAACAAATAAGAAAGGAATACTTACAGACAGTACAGACAAACAAAAGGGAAAAAATAAACAACGCCACAACAATAGGCAACACATTAAGAAGACACATTAGTAGTCCTGGCTGTAGTCCACTGAAAAATAGTGTTTTTGTTGATGTTTGATGAATAATTGTCTGTCTGAGTAGCTTAATAATATTTTCAGACATAGTAATGTCTTTATTCCATTATTCCTGTTTCACTGCGAAAAGGGCCTTTCTTTTCTTAAAAAGAGAAACACAAATATGTGAGGTTTTTTTCAGATGTTCCCGGCGATGTTATCTTTACCTGCTTTGACCTATCTGTTTTCATGAAGACTCCAGCTTAGCTCTTTATCCCTCATTTTTCATGCATCTTTTCATATTATTAGTATTATTTAACCCCCTCCAACCCCCCCCACACACACACACACACACACACACACACGCACACGCACACGCACACGCACACAGACCCACACTTCACAAACAACGCAGCACCAAAGCGGCCAGCATCAGGGGCCGGGATTGAAACACGTAGAGCTGTCCTGGGAGAAAACAGAGCACATGAATGGCGACAAGGGATTCACAGATAGGGTCCTTGAGCCTTTGAAAATAACACAGATTAGGGAAACAAAGGATTCTAAATCCGTTCAACTCCTCATTAGCGCATCCTATCACCTAAAGAAGTTCTCATACAAGTTTTGACTTGTGGGTGTCGCCTAGCCTGCAGGCGCCAACCAGAAAGGTCACTTCGCGATAAATCGCCATGTAACCCGCGTGCCAGGGCCACCTTGACATCATATTTGCCGTACACCAGCAGTACCGACACGGTGGGTATGAATTAGGTTTTATTTATCTTTTCCACTCCATGATGTGACACCATTAAAGGCATGCTTCTCAACAGATGTCGTCGCCGCTCGCGTTTCTTTCCTGTCGCCAAAACTGGATCCAGATCAGTCACTACGTGTGTGTTTGTCAGAAGCAGCTCGTTATTCTGACATTCAGTTTGTAGGTAATGAGCAGATTGTTGTTGTCGTTCAAAATCCTGTCATAAGTAGCCCGTCTTGTTTTTAACCAAAGTTAACTCACAGTGACGTGGGGGCCTAAGATCGTATGCATTAACTGTAAGGGACAGTCAGCGATTCATATAAAAGACAATATTTGGAAAGCAAACGCTGACCTCGCTTGCTCTGGACAGGAGTGAGATCATCGCGACCCTTGATCCCCTCCCGCCCTACCACACTGCTTTCTCTCACAGACTCTTATGAAAGTCTCAACCGCTGCTCAACTGGCACCACCACCACCAGCGCCGCCACCTCCACCCCTCCCCACAGCAAGGTCCTGTCTCCCAATAAGGGTCCACGTATGCAGACCTCTCCCCCACAACACTCTGGACGGAATCGTGTGGTGTTGGCACGCTAAACAGCTGGTTTCAGTTCACTCTCACTTATCTCTGGGCTGCTTGTTATGAAATGAATAGGAAAAGATGAAACGTCTTGGCTACCAAAGTAGGGATTGTTTTTTTTGCCTTAAATGACTAAAGCATGGGGGTAGGGGAAAGGACATTCACAGGAAATGACAGTTATAATTAAATCAGTTAAGATGATAAGTGATTGAACAATTACAACTAATGACAGACGTTTATATTCGGGGCAAAGCACTTAAAAAAAGTCACAGAAGGACCTTTTTTTCCTTTTCCAATAAACCGTTCAGTAAATGGGGTTTTCCCCTCTTATTTTTTTTTTTCGGTTAGGCAGTAAATGGGTCCTACTGCGACCGCTGCAGAATGCTAGTCATAAGGGCCCTTTGTTCGGTAGCACTGTAGCACAGTACGGCTATAGTGAGCACAGTTGGCTAACTGTGATTTAAACAGACCATTGTCATTATCGGCTAATTGGGTCTGGGGTGGCTCCCCGGACAGCGAGCAGCACTTTGGAATTGTCACACTGGCTGTGGTCTCATCAAGGCTGCCGTAATGCGAGCAGTGGCGGTGGTCTGGCTTAATGCTAGCAGCACTCTAGCGAGGGGATATCAGAAGTTGCGGTGGAAGCCAAGCTCTATAGCTTTGCTTTTTTTTTCCCCGAAGCTTCATTGAAGTGAAACATATCGCCGCAACGTGCGCCGCCCTACTCGTGATCACCTTTCATCCGAAGAAATTCGAAATGGCCTCCGCTCCTTATCACGATCACGAAACCAAGATATTAAAGAATTAAATGTCAACAATGGACACTCGCGTTCCACAACAACCAGAAGGCGGGAAAAAAAAAAGCCATAGCACTTAAACATAAGTACAGCGCTTTATTCAAGTGCACCATTTGTGGACGTAACGCGATGCAGAGTGGTTGTGCTGGCATGCAAGCCAAGGGGGAATATGGTGGTGATTACACAGAAAGTCTGTGCTCTCTCGTGTTTATAGCACTGACCCACTAATACGAGTGTGTGACATCCCCCGGTCGAGGGAAGGCATGGCTCCTCGTAGGCGCGAGCGTGACACGGAAACAAACCGTTGGCGACGTCTCAGAAAAAGTATTAAAGTCACTGCTTGTGACACGCAGCAATAATCACAGGGGGTGACGTGCATCTCTGGAAAGGTCGACTGCAATAAAGGGTGTCTACTTACCGTCGCCATGTGTTGTCCGAAACACTGCCTTTCAACCTAACAGGGGGGCTCATGTAAGCTTTTTTATTTGTGGGCAGAATGGAAACTGATGGCTTCTGGTCCTTATCCGGCTTTAAAGCGATTCAGTTTATGTGCGTGACGGTGTAAGGTGTGTGTTGAGGACCTTCGCCACTAGGGGTGCTGTTGAACCATTTACCCCTGATGAAAAAAAGCGTACAGAATTTGACATAAACTGTATAAACACTATAGGATAACGTTATTTGCGTATCCACTTCAAACGTAAGTCATATAATAAGCGATATAATAAGCTTTGGGCAATTTTGTAAATTGAGTGTAAAGGAAGCATGACCATGAGTGAACTGTATATTTCTCTATTTTTGAATCACCACTTCCTTATAGCATTTAGATTCCCTAAAAAACAACCCAATAAGCGGATCAACACCCAACAATAGCCCCTGAGGTGGCTGGCTTTGCTTTATGAAACAGCTTATTTTAAGTATTACACTGAATACTGCGAAAACTGTGAAAAGATCCACTCAAATTGAACCTTTGGAGAGATTAAGTATAATTCAGATGCACCAAAATACTAATTTATCCTCATATCCTTATCATCCTCATCTTGTCTTTGTAAACCTCTGAAGCTCAGGTTTTCATTAGATGAGAAAATATTTATCGTTGCAGAATCCACTGTGGCATGACCTATGAACCCCGACCTCTGACCTGGCTTGCTTGATCTGTGGACCCCAAGGTGGTTCAAATGATATTTTGGACCGCCACACGAGACTAGCCTCGGGCAGCCCGGCCATATTGGCCTTGCTCAATAAGGTCTGGAAAGTCCTCAGTCGCAGAGTTCGTTCAGGGGCGTCGCAAATCAGCCCTTCTTTGCAGCCGGTCCGACTGGCAGCCTAGTAGCCTACAAAAAAAACGTTAGAGCGGTTAAAATGTTAACGCTATAATCTTCATTGATGTTACAACGTCTTGTTCCCAGATAACACCTGTTATTACACCTATTCCAATGCAGCATTAATATTGTCATGTCCATTTAGTTATCGTAGAAAACCGTCATCGACCTTACTCACTGGGGTTTGCTGGTTTGCAGAGTGAATCCTGTTCTCTCCGCCCGTGACCGGGTGGTTACATATTAGATCTTGAGACCGAACTGGAGCTGAGCACGCAGGATTTAGTCTGGCTACGCGAGGCTGGTCATAGCCATCTGCCCAGTACAACGGGACCATGTAGAGCATCTACCACGTACAACCATTGCAGATACATCCTAATTATAAGAAGAAAAGGGGCAGAATAATGTAGTGGTTAGGGTATTTGACTCCAGCCATAAGGGTTCTGGGTTTGAACCCCAATGTCCGCAGTCTATCAGCAGGCATCCCTGAGCAACATACCTAACCCCCTGCCTGTTCCTTAATTCCCTGTGTCTAAAGAAAAATACATTCACTGTTAATTGCTTTGGGCAGAAGTGTCCACTCAACTAGAATAGATAGTAGTCGGAAAAGCACAATAACAACGTCACGCTTGGACTTTTAAGGCTAATTCCAAACACACTCCCAATAGTAGCAGAGCTCTTCTTAAAGGGAAGACTCAGTGTTTCTCGTAATGAGTAAATAAGCTTCCCTGAGCTTCGCCGGCTATCACTGGTAGATTGCCGGGGCTGTAGAAACCGCATTTGCGTTTCCTTCAAATAATGGGCTCGGGTTTTTCTTAATTAAACTCAAGGGCAGATTATCTCAACACAACAAATGAATAGAGTGGAGAATGAGACATTGATTCAGCCAATGGCCCAGGAGTTCAGACCTGACTTTAATCAACGGTTAAATGAGGTCCATCCTGTGGTTCCATTGGCTCACTCCAAATAACGATTCCTGAAGTTTGCTCCTTAATTCCTCTCGTAGCTCATTCTGACCAAGCTTGAAAAAAGGGGTATGATGAAGTTCAAGGATGAGGGAGAGCACATTCAAGGCTGTATTCCAAGGCAGCCGGATGCCTGCGAGACAATCCCTCTCAAACGTAAAACAACTCAAGTAACTTATTTACACCTAACCCAAGAGTGAATACGTTTCATATCTAAAATTACAGTTGAGATGAAATTCCATGAAACTATAAACATGTTTCAGGGCCAGGATAGTGAAAGGGTTAGGTTTTTTATTTTTTTTCAAACTGCAGTCTGCCTGTATTTCATCTCCAATGAAATACAAATTACTGAAACTCACTTTTGGATGATAGTTCTAAAGTGTACAGAGAATGTGTGTGTGTGTGTGTGTGTGTGTGTGTGTGTGTGTGTGTGTGTGTGTGTGTGTGTGTGTGTGTGTGTGTGTGTGTGTGTGTGTGTGTGTGTGTGTTCGTGTGGCGCTAT